>NW_013673520.1:0-15333 GCF_000517525.1 Limulus polyphemus
GAGAGTTTCGTAATACATATTTAACACTACAAGCTATGCATGTTTTTTAAATATAAACTTAACTAAACAACGTTCATATTAAAATAAATACATAACAACAAATTCGTTACAATAGGTACATAGTTTAAACTTTAGAACATGAATGTGCTGTATCTAGGTGCATAGCTTAGACTTTAGAACATGAAGGTGCTGCCTTGACAACTTAATTGTATTAGGGTAATATGTGAAATATATTGATAGTGAATTTAGCAGAGGAGTTTTTTCGTACGAGATCTGTAATACAACCGAATACTTGCTAACAGCTATTTCTCGTTAACTTAATTGGTGAAGTGTAACAAAACTGATGTAAAATTCAGTGCTTAGTTGTATATACGTGTCCTGAAGCAGACGCTCATTGTGACCAGTAACACATGAATATTTTCAGTTGGAAGGTAAGAAATATTTTCTTAAATTATTAGGTATAAGGTGGGTAACAACTATTTGAAATGCGTAACCATGTTTGGTTTTATAGGACTATAATACAACATCTCTGCAAGAGAGATTTCGCTAAAAATAGCCCGTGTTTTAGTCAAATTAGCCTGAAATTTGCCAAATTTAGCCTTGATTTTAAAGGCTGAGAATTCTGTATTTGGCATTTTCAACATGAGTGACATTTTATGCGACATATGTTATTAATGACTAGGTACGTTATTTAATGATTTGGTTAGTTATTAATGACTAGGTCAGATACCCCTAAGGTTCGTGCAGTAATCGTCTGTAATTTCGAAGTTGATCAGAGGAAAGGCAACCAGTCAGAAATGCTCACCGTTTACATGGTTATTCCTAATCGAATAAAGAGATTGACTGTAACGATATAACGCTCCATAGAAAAGCTGAAAATGCGCGGCGTGTAAGCGGCATATCGCGACTTGAATCTTGGACCTTCTGTTCGAAGTCCCTCACGCTAACTGCAAAGACACGCACAACTAATGCTATAATTCTAGTTGTAGAACAAATAGTTTTTGACGGGACATAAACTAAGACATTAGAAAAATAGCGCTGGTGAGATTAATGATTTTGAGACAATGAAATGGAAAGTTGACTTTATATTTCTTGTATATTAATAAATCAAATCTGTTACTTTTATCCAGAAAGCTAGCTTTCATTAAATGAACATCCTCTATGTACTGCTTATTTGAATAAACATACCGGGTGGTCCAAAATTATCTTTCCTAATTTAAAATTTAATAATTGAATAACTAAAGCATTTTGGAGTTCACCTCAAACAGTTTATATTGTCATGTTTTTTTTTCACTCCAGTAAGTAGTGTTACCCCATAAAATGGTAACTGTGCAGAAAAAATAAATAAGTAAAGCTCAATGCTTCCTTGGCTTGTAGAGACCAAGTCAGTGACTGTGGTGCAGCGTAATTACAGATGTCAGCACAGGAGAGAAGTATGGGGTTATGTTAAGGATATCGTATATCGCACATCTAGTGAAAACATCATCAAGGTAAAGACCAGGATATCGGACGCTATCGACACTGTGGATATGCTGCAGCGAACGTGGACTGAAGTAGAATATCGGTTAGACGTGCTGAGAGCTACTAATTGTGTACACCTAGAAGTCTACTAGCATGCCAATAAAAATTGTTTGAGTTGGACTATAAGATGTTGAAAATTTCATGTTTGTATTTCTTTAGTTAGTTGATTAAATTTCAAAATAGGAAAGATAATTTTGGGCCACCCTGTATTATAAAATGTTTGTGTTTATACGTGTGAATGTAGTATTCGCTTCGCATAGACCTTTCTCGTATGTGATTGTCTCGTCCTTGAGCTACGAGTTGTTAGAAAAAATAAATGTACCCCTCAAGATCTTCCTGTTTACATTCTTTGTTTTGTTATCCCTAAATCTGTCAATTCGGAGGACACAAGTCACAATTACTGTTAACCAAAGTCATTTATTTGTGTAGTTCTTTACAAAACCCAGGAATTCTACGGCTTTGAGCGAAGGTTGTAAATGGATACGTCCAAAAGAAGGTACTAAATTCCAAACAATACTGGACAGTATCGATCACTTTCTAAATTAAACAATCCTCGAGCTTCCGTTTCTAATTAAAGTAATTTGAGTATACCAAGCATTTCTGCTTTAAAAAAATCACTGAAGTTGTAAAGCTACTATTTTCTAATTTTGAGAGAGAATGTGGGAATTCGCTTTTTACGTAAGAATAATTGGAGTCCTTCTATATCAAGGGAAATTGGAATTTGTGAATCCATGTACTAAGTTAAATAACTAGAACCTATAAACTCAAAATTACATCGTCGTATTTTATGCTAATTACATGTTTTATAAACATTGTAGAACCACTGATTGTGGAATTTAATCGTTTATAAAATATGGGGTTCATATAAAGTTTCTGGTCGTGTTCGAACGTCAATAAAATGAGTGCTATTCGTCATATTGCATTAGTTTTTGATATATATTCCAATAAGACCATGGAAAACAAGAATCAGAGCACAAGAAATTGCCATTAGAGGGCGCTACTTTGCCCAGTGTGACTACAATTTCATGTCAACCGTGGCCTATAACTCCTGGAACGTGATAGGCAGGTGAACGAAGCCGTACAAAATTCAACCTGTCTACATGCTGGCGTATAACCCATTTCCTATTTGAAATTTAACTTTGGGGATACCTTGTCACTTGTATATCATGTTTTGTTGCTGGACTTCACATTTAAGACGGTTTAACCACCTACTTATAATACATTATTTTAATTATATTTTTTATCATGACCAGTTTAATGTTTTTTGGAATGTTTGTGTAAAACAGGATAAAAATTGTTAGCACAGTTATCTCATTGCATATTTCTCTTTTACGACGTGTCTATGTGTGTGTGTTTTCATTATAGTCAGGGAGCTTTAGGATAAAAGCAACAAACTTGTTTCGGTATTTCCTTTGGCTCTAAGATAATGGTGGATCTAATAATAAAGTTGATACAACTATTTATTATTAGCTTTTAAATGCTTTAATTTGGTATGTAATACATCTCTTAACTCTGAAGATGGTGGTTCTGAAGATCAAGGCAGACACTAGTGTGTTGTGCGGCCAAAACAACCTGCAGGTGACACTGTGTATTATTAACCGAAGTGATAGTTTAGCAATTTTCCACTTTTTGTAGCTCTAACTGTGATCGTTCAAACTATCACTTATTTTCAGTAGATGTTCTCTACTGGATACTTACTTCACATACCAAATTTCAAGGTAATTTTGATTGAATTTCTTTCTATTTTTTTTTCACACCGAAAGTTCGGAACTTTGTTTGATAGAAAACAAACTACACTTAACTTTTATGGATTTTTAGTTGCTGCAAGTTTAATACACTGATAGATCTTTATAACCTACTACATGTGCAAAGTCATTCAACAGAAACCATTCAATTTTGACCAAACTTTTTGCGCACGCTCACGCAGTCATGGGGAATTTTGGTCTGAAAGTTTTACTATAGCTTAAACTAAGAGTAAAGTTGTACCGGTTTAAGTTTTTGGCATTAGGATTAAAGACGGCTGATTTAGAGCAGCAAAACTATAGGGTGAAAGCATGTGCAAGATACATAAGTATTCGTAAGGCCAAGAAAACTAGATTAGCAGTTTTTAGCTCAAGTTTTCAAAGGAAATATACAGGAGAACTGTTATTATTTAAGCATAAAAGTATAGGTCTGTTTCGAATAATAGGGTTTCGATCATAAAGCTAATCCTGGTTACTATCGAGCGTCACTTTCTTACTTGCTATTATTTGTTGGTGTGTCTTGACAAAAAGTCATGGTATCTAATAAAAAATAATATATTAGTTGTGGAAAAGGGCAGAAAAGAATTTATCTTGCGACTGAAAGGAATGAAATCAAAATTGGCGACCAAACTGTTAGCTACACATAATAGCAGTGATAAGAATTTTACAGTAAATATTCATTCATTAATTAGCCAGGCCGCGTTTTTTGTTTAACTTGAGGCATGATGGTGGGTAAAACCAAATACGCGGCCTAGCACGCTCAATTCTGTTTTGGCCGCACCTTTTTTTTTCACACCGAAAATGTTTTTTTTATTAGATAATTCATTTACAGTGTTTATACAACATAAATCTGTGGGGTTAGAAACAGAGCTCCGGAAAACATAATATGCTACAAATTCAATGTATATCATTTAAAAGTTGGGAAACTGAACTATTATATTATTATATATATATTAAATTATTATATTGATTAATTGTAATGACAATATTGGAAGTTGTATGCATGAGGTTAGTTCGTATATGAAAATCGGTGTTATTCTCATATGTTACTTTTCATAGTTAAAGTTGCGAAGTTCGTTACCTTTCCAATGAGCCTTTTTTGCAGTCACACCTGATACCACAACCCATTCTTTATTTGACATCCACACTTCGCCAGTTCCTTGCAGCCTTTGGAGGCCATGGATAGGGTGATCCAGATGGAAAGAGAAGAACGACTGTCTTTATCTCAAGTCCAACCTCAGCCCTCTGGAGTGGCTGCATGCTGTTTGTTTAGATTGTAGTCTGGTAAGGAACGTGTTTTGACAGCCAAAACAGAATATCTTGGGTGGGCGGAATGTTTTCCATTGTCCTGTTCATGGCAGAATATCTCGTTCCTTGCTTCGTTAATAGATTCCAGTCTACTGGTTTTGTTATATAGGCCGACTGTGAAGTGTTGGAAGTGTTGAGATTTCATATCTAGTTGGGTGTAAGGATTCAATGCTATGTGAGTAAAAGCCCGTGTTACCTCAGGGTACGAATTCAAGAGTTCTGGTGACCACTTTTTTCTCTTTCCAAAGAAATCCGACGTGGTATCACAGCCTGTGAAGGAAAGGTAGGTCCAGGAATTTCTCTACTTGGATGGCCTTGACATGACAATAGGTAAAGTTCTTGTCTGTACCAAGGTCACCCAAATGTTCGCAGCTGGGTTTAAGCTGAGCAGTTTCTACAACTTGCTAATAAAGATCACAAGGTCTGTCAGTATCTACAGTGCTTACTAAACACACCCAAGAATTTGTCAGTAAGGGCCACAAGGATGCAGTATCCACTCTGTTTACCAAGTATGGCCGAGAACCTGCCAATAATAATTACAAGGACATCAATATCCACAGTGGTTATAAATCAATTCCTGTAATTTGCCACTAAAGATCACAAGGACGCCAGCATACACTGTCACTGAGAACCTGCCAATAAGGATCACAAATACATCAAGTTTCCACAGTGCCTATAAGGCAAGTCCTGGCCCGGCATGGCCAGGTGGTTAGGGAGCTCGACTCGCAAGCCGCGGGTTCGAATCCCCGTCCATTAAACATGCTCGCCCTTTCAGCCGTGGGGGTGTTATAATGGGACGGCCAATTCCACTATTCGTTGGTAAAAGAGTAGCCCAAGAGTTGGCGGTGGGTGGCGATGACTAGCTGCCTTCTCTGTAGTCTTACACTCTTAAATTAGGGACGGCTAGCGCAGATAGCCCTCGTGTAGCTTTGCGCGAAATTCAAAATAAACAAATAAGGCAAGTCCTAGACTCTGTCACCAAGGATCACAAGAACGACATTAAGCAAAGAGCGTTCCAAGCAGGTACTAGCTACATTTTCCAAGATATCCTTCAGGTGATTAAATAGCCTTATTATTACCTCTGTCCTGTTAACTGGTTCTCTGTATACTTTTTTCTCAGTTTTGATTGCTAATAATGGCTTAAAACATGATCAATTACGGAGTTCAGTTACGCCTGTCATACCTGATTCAAAAATGGAGTACAAATGATGGAAAATTGGAGAACAGTTGTGTTTTTCACCTTGTTTTACATTCTTTTAAGCGTAATAAACTTCACGAACATTATCATAGTGAAATAAGTTTCTTTCAGTTTAAAATATGTAATTTTCGAGGTCATGTTTGCCATCCGAAAAATACTTCCGGTACAGGGATGCAATGCATGCGAAATTAATTAATTTTTCATGCTAAAAAAAATAAATAAACTAATTATTATTTTTAGCAGATATATTATGTTCATGTTAGTCACGTAAAACATGATTTTCCAGGTTACAGATTGGAACAATATGTAAAATCCCGTGAAACGATTCATAAAGGTCACGCTCAACATGCACTGGTTGGTTGGATACTAGCCAAAGGTCATAGCTTTGAACCTGAGGATGAACAAAAAATTATTACTTTTATCCGGTATTTCACCGTATTCAAAAGCTACTCCCCTAAGCTCCCTGACTTTTATGATAACTTTCTTTTTAGCAAGAAGAACCAACAACAACATAAAAATATTTCTATATTTTTAATTTTTAGTAACTTTTACCAAACGTATAAGCAACATATAAGTAAGAATAAGAATATGTAATTATACGATGAATTAAGAATATAAATTTGTGTGCATATGCAATCGCAAATATGAAACAAGAATTGTATTTTGTTTCGGTTTTAAGAAGTAAACAACAACTTATTGACTCAAGACGATTATTTTTGGATCAGACTTGTACAAAACATGAGTAACGTTACATGATAGTAAAATACTGCACATGACTCCTTAAACAATTATAATAAAAATTATATAAATTGATTTTGAATTCTCGAGTGAAAAACATATCGGGCGCTTTTATTATTTAATAGAAAATATTCAATTTTAATGATTGGCCATTCTGTTATTATACGAATATACTGGGGATTTTAATACGCCTAACTGTAAGTCCAAAGGTTCGTGGTACACGCTCTGAATTTTGAAGCTGTGGGTGCGTTATAAAAGTGACGGTGAAATTATGTTATTCAGTCAGAGAAGATTAGCCCAACAATTGGTATTGGGTTCTGTTGACTATCTTTAGTCTAGCAGTGTACAATTCGGGACGACAGATAGTCCTTGTGTAGCTTTGCGCGAATGTCCGTAACAAGCAGACATGTCAAACATCCAGAGGAAACAAACAACTAGAATGCCCAACTTAACCTAATGCTGAGAAAAAATTATATAAATATCTCTTTGGGAGATTGGAATTACATTTTACTTTTCTAGACGCGGTTGGTGCTTGCACAAATCCTGGATTGTAATCTAATGTATGACAATATATATGGACCTGAAAGAACTGCCATGAATGTGACGCATAGTAGTAAAAGAACCCTGGCAGGCGTTATTTACATGTTCGATTTTGTTTTAGCTATGTAACTCAGTACGCTAAGGATGAATTTCGGTCTTCATTTCTTCGTTCAAGGATAGTAAACTGAATAACGATCACAGACTCTGGTCGAGCGACACTCGACGGATGAACAGTCAGCGACAACGTGTATTGTGCCTGAAACTGGCATCAATCGATTTATTTTTCTAAAGCACACGCATAAACTGTAACAGAAATTTTGTTCTTCTCTCTCTCTCTTTTCCTTGAATGGACATAATGAAAAGAGGAAACCGTATGAACTACAAGTCTTTTCAAGGTTTATTTATTGACAAAACATGTTTATGACATCAGTTTCATAACCTTTTATTTATTGATAAGGGAAGATTAGATTATGTTATTCACCATGTTTTAAACTTTTAACACCTAAATTAGGTTAGAAAATGGTGTAATTTTCTGACGTTTAGTGATAACCGTTTTGTAAAAGGGAATGAGTAATTGCTTAACGGTTTTTAAAAATATGTTTGATAATTTTTGGTGGCTAGTTAAAAGTGGACTTTAGTGTTATAGTTACTGTATATTACTTATTGGAGAGTTAAAAGTGGACTTTAGTGTTATACTTACTGTATAGTACTGTTATAGTTACTGTATATTACTTTAGCGTTATAGTTACTGTATATTACTTTATAAAGTAATATAAAGTAACTATAACACGAAAATAACATAAAGTAACTATAACACCAAAGTCCACTTTTAACTCTTCAATAAGTAATATACAGTAACTATAACACTAAAGTCTAATTTTAACTCTTCAATAAGTAATATACAGTAACTATAACGCGTGTTATAGTTACTTTATATTACTTTAGTGTTATAATTACTGTATATTACTTATTGAAGAGTTAAAAGTGGACTTTAGTGTAATAGTTACTGTACATTACTTTAGTGGATCATCGTGTTTAATTTTAGTTTGCTTACTCGACTTGTGGCTCAGCGGTAAGTCTGAAGTCTTATAACGCTAAAAAACGAGTTTCGATACTCGTGGTAGGCACAGCACAGATAGCTCATTGCGAAGCTTTGTGCTAAACAACAGAACAAAGAAACGTACTTACTTAGAAGTTAATTTCGTTAAACCGTTCAAATCAAAGGGTACTCTTTACAGAACGGTAGTTGTAAATATTGTTGTTTGTCACGTAATTTACACCAACAAAGGAACAATTTTGAATATAACTTTTAGCAGCGGGGTGTTTCCTGAGATGATAATTTGTCACGCCTGTCGTGAATGGTAAAAGTTGTGGTTTCATCTGAATAATCACTATTCAGCTTGCTCTTACTGACTGCACATGATGTTACTCTTGTGTGGGATAGGAGTAACAGTTTACCTACTTTTTCTGTTCCCATCATTTAACTTAGTTAATAAATGACTATGCCACATACATAAAAAAAATGTTGCAATAGTTGTAACAGTTGCTCAACAGTAACCACTTCTTCTTGATTAACGCTATTTCTATGAGGTAACTTGCAACTTCAGGCTGTAATCCAGGTCAGATTTTTAAACACAGGAGGCTAACTTTATTTTTTTAATACGAGAAGGTAGATATAAAATATCTGCATAGTCTTCAATATCATCAGTCCCCACACAACAACAGCATATAAAATATCTGTATAGTCTTCAATATAATCAGTTCCCACACAACGACAACAACATATAAAATATCTGTATAGTCTTCAATATAATCAGTCCCCAAACAACGACAACAACTTATAAAATATCTGCATAGTCTTCAATATCACCAGTCCCCACACAACAACAACAATATACACATCTCAATCAATAGAGATATTATCGAACAGGGAAACGGTAAATACCTATGTTACATCAGTTCTCCGGTAGCTATAGCAGAAGATTATAATATATTCCTACAAACAGCACATTCTGCATGTGGGTGTAATGGGTGTCGAAATGATGATAATAGTGACATTTTGGCATACGATTAGAAAACATGTAAACCTTGTAATTTAATTCATTTTGTAAATAAACTGACATCATAATAATTAATAAAAGTATTTTATCCATAACTTAATACTGAAACTGAATTTAAAGGATTTTTTTAACTTTTAACTGTTTAAATCAAGGAAACATATGTTTTTTTCTTTTCTCTGCAATTGACTACTAGATAGAATTTTATTGTTTTTACACACGTAGTTACAATTGTATAATATAAACAACAAACATAACACAAATGCAGAACAAAAATAATTAAACACACAAGACCATTCTTGAAGAAGACAAAAGAAATAGTGCCGTTTAGAGGAAAATCGCAATCTGTGGATGAGTACACTGCAAATTGAATGAATAAATGATATTTAGATAAAAGAACTGCACGCGTGTATGTATATATATATATATACACGTGATATGCGGCCATATCATGGATTTCCTATCTTCTATACTAATATAGAGTTATTCCAAAGTATTGATTGTCTAGCTCCAATATTGCAATGGCGGCAACACGTCTATCATTATTAGAAAAACAATTAAAAAACTACTTATTACTTTAGAAAACATAATTAGTTTTACTTAGGCCAACGTTTCGCAATTGCGGCTTTATCGGAGCAGACAAGACACTTGCTGACTGTTTTGGGCTTATACAAAACATATCAACATAAAAAATATCAAGTACGAAATATTTCCGTTATTTCTTGATCGAATCTACTGTTATTTGATATTCGTCTGGAAATCGTTTTTTTTTCTTTATAATTCAAAATACCACGCACGTTATCACTTGGAAACAGGAATAAATCTGGTTATTCGGCTGTTTAGTTTGTTTGGAATTTTGCGCAAAGCTACACGAGGGCTATCTGCGATAGTCGTCCCTAATTTAGCAGTGATAGACTACAGGGAAGGCAGTTAGTGAACACCACAAACTATTGGGCTACTCTTTTACCAACGTATAGTGGGATTGACTCTCACATTATAACGCCCTCAAGGCCGTTTGGTGTGATGGGGATTCGAACCCGCGACCCGCAGATTACAAATCGAGCACCCTAACCACCAGTCCATGCCAGGCCTCATAGCTATTTAGACAATGTATTATGATTGATTTTTATCACATTTTGAAAATATAATGTCATTTTTGACACTAATGTGAAATTTTGGTAGCTTAGAATTACTACTTCGATATTACTAGATCCCCTACCACTATGGTTCAGCAGTAAATGTTAAGGCTTACAATATTGAAATTCTGGGTTTAATCTCTGGACTGTGCACAACACAAATAGTCCTCATTGCAGTTTTGTGCTTACGAACAAACAAGCACTTTAAGATATCAATTACTAGTTATTTTTATAAATATCTGTCTCAGTTACTCATTTGATATATACCTATTAACCTTATAGCATTGTACGCCCTCTTTGGCAGAAGCTAATAACTTTAATATGTAGCGTTCTCTTAACTTCCAACCAGTCAGGGTCTGACTATATATGACTCAAGTAGCAAGTGAATACAGTCGCAATTATCCCTGATAAAAGAATTAGATCAATCTGTCTCATAACATGTGGGATTCTCGGTAATCACAAAAGGGAAATGGTAATTTGCATTGATGTGCTTCAAATCTATAGTAGCGATAACACGACTAGCCTCGGTTGAACTCTACTTTTGTTAGTCTTTACAGCAGTAGTCAAATTGATTGTATACGATAACCAAGTAACTTCTACATATATATGCTACGTTAAGTTCAGCAACGGTAAGTATACTCGTAAGTTAACTATATATATATATATTGCTTGTTTGTTTGTTTTGAATTTCGCGCAAAGCTACACGAGGGCTATCTGCGCTAGCCGTCCCTAATTTAGCAGTGTAAGGCAGCTAGTCATCACCACCCACCGCCAACTCTTGGGCTACTCTTTTACCAACGAATAGTGGAATTCACCGTCACTTATAACGCCCCCACGGCTGAAAAGGCGAGCATATTTAGTGTGACGGGGATTCGAACCCGAGACCCTCAGATTGAGGGTCGAGCGCCCTAACCACCTGGCTATGCTGGGCCTTGTATATTTTATAAACAGTCTGAACAATAAGATAAGAAATGTTTACATTGTGGTCTAATTTATTGGTTTCTCTCGCTATGTTGGTTTTTATAAACAGTCTGAACAGTAAGATAAGGAATGTTTACATTGTTTACACTGTGGTCTAATTTATTGATTTCCACCGCTGTGTTGGATTTTATAAACAGTCTGAACAGTAAGATAATGAATGGTTACGTTGTTTACAATGTTGTCTAAATTATTGGTTTCTCCCGCTGTGTTTGATTTTATAAACAGTCTGAACAGTAAGATAAGGAATGTTTACATTGTTGTCTAAATTATTGGTTTCTCCCGCTGTGTTTGATTTTATAAACAGTCTGAACAGTAAGATAAGGAATGTTTACGTTGTTTACAATGTTGTCTAAATTATTGGTTTCTCCCGCTGTGTTTGATTTTATAAACAGTCTGAACAGTAAGATAAGGAATGTTTACATTGTTTACAATGTGGTCTAAATTATTGGTTTCTCCCGCTGTGTTGGATTTTATAAACAGTCTGAACAGTAAGATAAGGAATGTTTACATTGTTTACAATGTGGTCTAAATTATTGGTTTCTCCCGCTGTGTTGGATTTTATAAACAGTCTGAACAGTAAGATAAGGAATGTTTACGTTGTTTACAATGTTGTCTAAATTATTGGTTTCCCCCGCTGTTGGATAGCCATCATCAGGAGGCTCTGAATGAAACCTGTTTGATGGATTGGTGTCTTACAAAATGCTGTATTTCACCCTCCGATTTCATAGTAGAACAATGCTTTTCAGGAAGGGCATCTAGCCAATGGCAACGCTTGTTTGATAATTGTTGTTAGAAAATAGTTTATCAAAGGAAATTTGAATAGTGACCTGCACTCTGGTTTCAACCAGCAACAACTTGTAACAATTACTCAAGTCTGCCCTTAGAGAAATTCTGTATGTTTGTCCCAATTCAAATAAAAGTCACTAAAGCCGGTTCTAAGTATGGTTTATTACTGTCGGACGCCAAAACAAACTATAGTATCGTCTACGAACCCTTTTAACTAACAAGAGTCGATGGACAGCCCGAAACTTTAATATTGCGAATGATATTCCAGCGCAGTATGTCAAACGTTATAAGAATGAAATGAAAGATAGGCGTACAACGAACTTGATGGAGGCAGACACATTTATTTATAAGTACTTGAGCGGGACTGTTCGGAGAATCCAGGCGCACTATTCGCTGGAGATAATTTTCAAGAATGTTTATATAAATAAAGGACTCAGATAAAACAGACAGGAGAATTCTTATCAAGATGAGAGATTCACGTTCCAAATGCTACATGTGAAAAGAAAACCTCCGGCGTCACACCGAAAGGAAAAACATTTTTTTCCTCGGATTAAAACTGAAAGGTCTTTTCTATATGTATGTATCTGTATTTTGGTTGTAAGACTAAAGGAGTTAAAATAACAGAGGTTCTCGGTGGTTCAGCGGTACTTCTGAGGAAAAACATTTTTTTTCCTCGGATTAAAACTGAAAGGTCTTTTCTATATGTATGTATCTGTATTTTGGTTGTAAGACTAAAGGAGTTAAAATAACAGAGGGTCTCGGTGGTTCAGCGGTACTTCTGAGGGCTTATAGCGCTAAAAATCGAGTTTCGATACAAGCGGTAGGCACAGCACAGACAGCTTATTGTTACGTACAGCCAACAATAACACGGTGCAGATTCATTTCTTTCAATAACGTTTGCCGAGTAAAAACAAACATTCTGGAAATTATAAACAAACTAGTATCTCGTATTTAACATTAAAAGCATCTACAAATTATATATTGGCTTTTGAAATTTGTTTGGAGATCAACATATACTTTTTAATTGGGAAATCTATTCGCTCATCATCTTGCCTGTTAAAAGTGTTTAGATCGTATTGAAGCCGATGTTACTTCGGGGCAGCTTTGTGAAGAAGTAAGTAATTAGTAAATATACGATTTTATGATTAAAACTCCATATTGTGTATTAACTCTCCTCATTGTTTTGCCTTGTTATGAGTTCATTAATGCTGTACACCTTAGGAACTGGAAGATTAAGGCGCGTTAAAGTACATTTCTTGCAGAAACCGCTCTCATGACTAATGTTTGAATTAATATAGGGTTTCCATGTAAATATGAACGTGACGTAGAGCAACACTATTAATGATCACGCGATTTATTGCGATGGTTTCATCGTCGCTGTTCACATTCGCACTGGTCATGAAAGTAAGATAATTAGACTTCTTAAGCAGATCCCAGCAACCAAAACTCTTTGGTTGTGGATTTATTAAGAGTGCAAATTAATTAATATACGTATATATTATAATACTTTGGATTTTTAAAGGTCAAATAAATAAAACGCTTGTTTGCTATTAAGCGCAAAGATGCACAATGGGCTGATGCTACCACAAGGATTGAATCCAAAATTTTAGCGTTATATGCCATCAAACTTACCAATGCGCTAGTGGGGGTAGGTCAAACGAATAAAGAGTTTTATGGATGTAAAACCTTACACTCAGATAATGTGACACCATATAATACAACGTGAAGTAATTGGTTCGTAATTTTTTATCTGTTTTTCGAAGCTTTATTTTCTATTACATCTCAGGTTTGTTTCAGAAGTTTCGCCCAAAGCTATATAAAGGCTATTTGCGCATAATTGTCTCTAATATTTAAGCAATAGACTAGAGGGAAGACAGCTACTTAAAGTGGCCCACTCGTTGGTCACTCTTATCTGACCGAATAATGGCAAAAGTTGTACCAAAACGTTCCCCGAAGTTTTCCCTATTTTTGCCTTTTATTGCTTATTAGCGAGATAAGGTTGTTGATTTTGAATTAGTTACAAAATAATCAGACTAGTTTAATATTTATTTTACATTACGGTAATTTCATTTACAGATTTGAACATTGAATAAAAAAATGTTCATGATGGTTCATCTTCAGCCATACGGTAAAGCTCAACATGACAATTCTGGAATATTTTTACACCTACATTTATGTCCATAGGACAACAGTTTGGCACGTCAGCTTCAGTATGGTTTTGATGCTAAATTATAAAAATAACAGTAATTTGGATTAGTATATATAAACTCTGAAGTAACATAGATTGAACAATCTTACTTTATTTCTTGATTTCCCTCCCATGTGTACAGCACTTACTTAACATATTAATACATAAATGCTTTTCTTCAAAGTATGTCCAGATTTTTAAAATGTGTAAAGATTATCTTTCTATATGGTTATAATAATCCACACACACACACAGCATGAACCATTAATCTGTACTCCATGCCGGGTGCTAGTGTTTTGCCGCCGTAAACAGGTTTTCATTTTATCGATCTCTCTCTCTCTCCTAGTTTTACTTTCAATTATGCAGCAAAATTGTAAAAACCACAAATGAAATAAAATGTATTTATTTATTGGCAACTGAGCAAATGTTGCACTAACAGTTAATACCTAACTACCCTACGAATTCACAATTTTAAAAGCAAGAAAAATTCACTTTTCTTGCCTCCGTTAGAGAGAAATCGCGTACTGCTTGCCCGAAGTCCAATTACACGCTTGATTACACGGTTTATCTGAGAAAGGTTTTGATCATTTTCATTTTCTTTATCCACTAGCGACAGTATGGGAAAACTTGGAAGAATATTCAGTACGACAAAGATATCAGGAAACATAATACTAATCTGTCCTCGTATGTCTATTACTATTTAGTTTTCAAAGCGATTGTAGTCGCCGTGAGAGGGCCCGCGTTTTATTAAAATGTTCGATCGCACGAACTCAGTTTCCTTGCCTTCTCATAAATCGACTTCGAGATATACATATTTCCGCGTGTTCCTTAAGCTCACTTTCGACAGTTATCAGTGCAGTACAGGAAACTGGACGATACACTGCATGCTTCTAGTTGCTTAAAAGGCACGGACTCGGTTGATGAGTTTACTATTTTACTAGTTAAGTTAATCGTAAAATTTTGTTGTAAATGTAGGAAAAGTACATCATTACTTTAGCACGAAATTGTTTTTTACAATTATTAAAAATGGCTTGGTTTGAATTTCGCGCAAAGCTACACGAGGGCTATCTGCGCTAGCCGTCCCTAATCTAGCAGTGTAAGACTAGAGGGAAGGCAGCTAGTCATCACCACCCACCGC
>NW_013673520.1:16333-19018 GCF_000517525.1 Limulus polyphemus
AAAGGGGCGAGCATGTTTTGATGGAACGGGGATTCTAACCCGCCACCCTCAGATTGTGAGTCGAGCGCCCTAACCACCTGGCCATGCCGGGTCACTTTTTTATGAGCGGATCTTCTGTTCGAGTGGAAATTTTCCCAGTGATTTCCATTCTGGAAGTTCCCTTGTGTCACCAGATGCTTTTGCAAAGCCCTGTTCATTTTTATACTTATAAAGCAAATCTTGTTGAATTGCTCCAGAAATGTCAATATCACTATCATACAACTACTTCTGGCGATCTCTTACAGTAAGTCGTGACATAACATGGTTTGTCAAAAATTTGAAACTTAATGTCTTCAATGTGCTTGCTTTTGCTTCAGAACGCGATTTTATTTTCCTGCTCTTGTGAGGATATTGTTACTGCAATGGAGACCAGAGCATCGTAGACTTAACTGATACCCGAGTGCACGAACAACATAAATTTTACTCTCATGATACTCAATTACTTGACAGTTAATCCGAGTTGGAACTAATAAGTAGACTTTATATGCTTTGAATTAAGTCGAAGAACACCATTCTTTCGGTGCAACATTTAGTTGCTTCGTTTAACACGAAATTCAGAAACTGCACATTAAATGTTTGAAAAAATACAAACTTTTTTGGCTTAAGCCTCATTTGTTTTGAATGCCATGTTTTTTATCTTTAATTCTGATCCACTGCCTACTCTTGGTTTCGTAAGACTTTCAAGTTCAGCAACATTTTTTTTCAAGCTTACTAAGAACAAGCACTGCTAGTGAATCCGAGAATTCGTGGTTCGCCGCCCTTTGCTGTAAAAACGCACATCAGGGTCCGTGGGTGCTCTATTAGTTACTATCAAATGCCACTATTCAGTCAGACTAGAGTATTTAAAGAGTTGATGGTGTATTCTGTCGATTTTCAGTTATGTAAGTTTATGCGAAAATTCTAAGATAAACAAACAAACATACCAACACTACTTGTTTCTGTTGGCGGCAAACACTTGATTCAGTCGCACATGGTTTTGTAGCTGTGATAAACCAAATGATCGTTGTCATCTGTTCTGGTGGCTTGTGTCTCAAATATAGACCCGGACAATCGAGTACTCCTTAGCATTGTAGATGCAGTCAGCACAGGAGTCTGGATCTTTTTGGAACAGCAACTAAATCAGCTCATTCTGGTAGTCCTTTCTCACATAGTACTTATGGATTTCTAGCGTGATAATTCTTCAAAGGTGTTCTTTCATGACAGAATCAAACATGGCAAATATCTAACAACATTCGGGAAATTTCCATTTCCGGACAGGAAGAGTTCATCACAAGTTTCATGAAAAGCAATACTATGAGTTCCATAAACTTTTATGAAGCCAAAAGGTCGTTCATGTAAAGCTTCCCAATGCTCTATCTCTTCTCTTCTTTAACCAGGCCTGATGATTCTGTATCGATTGTTTGGTTCAGTATGAGTCAAGATTCCAATCCTGACTTATTTTAAAATGCCCCCAGATTCTTTGTAAACAGCCCATTATTCCATTAACGACAGTGAAACGTTGAAAAGTTAGTTATGCTAAAAGTCTTCCAAAGAAAACAAAACATTATTTTTGTACTTCGCCATCGACAAGTTGAGTTTAATAAACTGTTGGGAATTTTTTTTTTCTTGTTGACTATGGAAAAGTCAAGTGTCTGTATAGCTGAACGGAACCCACTTCGACTAATTGGTGGTGCAAATTTTAGTGAACTGGATAGCCCATTTAGCTGGATAACCCATATCAATACACGTGTGCGAAAGGTTTCGTTCTGTTTTTCCACCTAGAATTTATTTATCATGAAAAGTTGATTTTGTTCAACTTCTGAGAGAATTCAGCAAGTAGTTGTAACACTGTCGTTCACTTGTTTTAGCAGCAGTAGTTTCTTGACTCATTCTAATGGTAGAGTTTTCACTTTATGCTAATGTGTTGCGTTAGAAATACTTGAGAAAAGTGCCATTTCGATTTTTTCAGATCTGCTTCTTTTCCTGCTTCACTTTTCCGATACTTAGCACATGAAAGACGATGTCTTCCATCAGCTAAGTTCTTCTTAAGTTCACTGTATAGAAGCATTTTGACATATCGATGTTCCAACTACAAAGTTTTTAGCCGTTTTGAAATAGTTTAAGAACATTTATAAAGTTAAAAGTAGTTTTATAAGAGTATTCCTATTCTGCGCACTTCCTGAAAAATGAAAAACTGTCACTGTATAGGAAAGGAAACTGAACGCTTCGTCTCGCTTTCCCTTTCTTCACCTGCAACAAATGTGCTCAGATAGGGAAATAAGAAGGATTATATTATAAACATTCAGCGACCATAGTAGGTTCTCTGATAGGGGAAGAAGAAGGGTGATATTATAAACATTCAGCGACCTTAGCAAGTTCTCAGATATGGGACGAAGAAGGTGTTATTACAAACATTCAGCTACCATAGCAAGTCCTCACATAGGTGACGAAGAAGGTGATATTATAAACATTCAGCGACCTTAGCAAATTCTCAGATAGGGGACGAAGAAGATGATATTACAAACATTCAGCTACCATAGCAAGGTCACACATAGGTGACGAAGAAGGTGATATTATAAACATTCAGCGACCTTACGTCAATTAATTAATTACGGTAATAGCGACTTTATTGTTTTGTTTTTTAGTTTTTACGTTAGTCCTACTCTT
>NW_013673520.1:19158-24740 GCF_000517525.1 Limulus polyphemus
CACATAGGTGACGAAGAAGGTGATATTATAAACATTCAGCGACCTTAGCAAATTAATTAATCGGTAATGCATTTATGTTGTTTTTAGTTTTACAGCCCATCTATTTTGTCGTGCTAGGCGGTTTTCTAGTGTGCCTATCCGATTATGTTGGTCCTTTTTTTCAAACATGTGATAAAATAATTATTTTTTTCCAGGATCTAGATTTATCGTGATAAATAGTATATCTTCAAGGCCAAGAAATAAATACAACATATATAATTAATAAAAGTAATGTTATAATGTTAAAGAAAATTAATAAGTACGTAACTGCATTGTGGAAATTTTATATCCAAGTCATTGTTAATGTAATGTCAATTTAACAGTAACTATATATATATGTATATTTATTTTCAGTTACAGAAGAAGAAATCAGACAATGGTAAGTAAAACATACCTTATTGTTTCTGTCTAAATGTCAAATTATCTTTTGTGACGTAAGAGCAGTCCCAACTCGTTCTGTACATCCATCAAGTTTGGGTTTTCATATATAAATTATTGAAAGTCTCGAGACTTTCTATAATATGTAATAACTTGTTATCATCTTAAGGGGTGTTGCAAAATAAATCACACTTTTTTCCTCGAGAGCATAACAAAATAAAATAAGATTTTAATTAAATCAAAAAAGTAATTCCAAGTATCAATATCGCTTGATTGTGCCACCATTGTTCTCACGCACGAGTTTTAATCGATTTGCAAAAGTTTTCAGCAATGCAACAAACATGTCTGTTTTTGTGGCTGGCTCTGTGTTCACACCAGTGAGAACACGAAGCAAGGTTTCACGTTTGTGTCTCTCGCATTCAGGCAAAGTTTCCAACATTTCTTCTGTGCATTGTTGAACGAAAGCTCCGACATTTTCGGCGGGATTTAAATCTGGAGAGTTCCCATTCCACATTCCACCACTCTTTCAAATTCTGAAACTTTTGAGGCATTAATCGGATTTTTCAAGTCTGGCATTGCGATGTGTCGATTGGAAGACTGGAATTCTCGGAAGTCTGCGACTAGTTTCTGAGCCATCCCGAAGGTAGCACATGCGGCACGAACCTAAGTTCTAGTGAGCATCATGATTCAAAAGTTTTCGCAAAAAATGAAATTCCAAGAGTACGCTGAAATGACGTTTTATCACGAGTGATGATATTCGCGGTCCTACCATGTTCGTCATTACTTCGGGCAAAAAAATTGATTTATTTTGCAAAACTTCGTACATGTAGGTTTTAGGATTTTATTACATCTTTTAACTCCTAAGTACTTTAAAACGTAAATGTTACATTCAAATATTTCATAAAAGTAAAGTTAATATGTAGTAACTAACTGAAAAGATACTAACTATAAAATACTTTCTAGAAGAGACTGATTAAAACCTTTGTGCAAGAGTGCGTTGATATGCACAGCGGACATTTTGAACATTAGGAAAGTTTAGGAAGTTTTGAAATGTGGGGTATGGCAAAAGGTAGAGAAAATCAGTTGGACAGAAATGAAGATGAATGGAGAAGTATTGGAGATGGCGCAAAAAATAAGATGTTTGTTGGAAAGAAAAAGGAAGCAAAATAAAAAATGGATTGGGCATGTTGTTAAAAGAGGCTTGATGAAAGAAGTCTCAGAAGGAGGAACTGAAGGATGCTGCTACTTGAAGAGCTGATAGAAAGAAGAACCTGTGGTTATTTGAAGAGAGAGGCTGAGGGTGGACAAGGATGAGTGACTGACAGATTAATATTTTGAGATTTGAGTCCCAGTTCCACATAAGACAAAATACCGATAAATGATATGGATGAATAAAATTAACACGAAACAGTATATTAAATATAAAATATATTTGTACCGAGAAAATAATTCTACAGTTGAATTGCGTAAAAAGTCAAATATTCCCGCCCACTATGATTTGATTGTTTGTTTTTTGAATTTCGCGCAAAGCTACACGAGGGCTATCTATCTGCGCTAGCCGTCCCTAATTTAGCAGTGTAAGACTAGAAGGAAGGCAGCATGTCATCACCACCCACCGCCAACTCTTGGGTTACTCTTTTACCAACAAATAGTGAGATTGACCGTCACATTATAACGCCCCCACTGATGAAAGGGTGATCATATTTGGTGGGACGGGGATTCAAACCCGCGACCCTCAGACTGCGAGTCGAGCGCCCTAACCACCTGGCCATGCCGGGCCTCCGCCCACTATGGACTCGTGTGTTCCTCTTACATTACACAAACCGGTTTGTTTGTATAATATGAGGTTTTTGACTCGTGACACGTTTTATTATTATTTAAGGTTAGAAGTGAATGACAATTGTTGTTCTTTACAAAATTTGTCCTGCTGAATACTTGATGTACAGTATTATTGATTGAAATGATTGAAAATGTACACACGCATAAAGAATGAAAAATATTTCAAATACTGACCATAATTCACGTAGAAAGCCACATAATAATGTTATGTTTTTATTAACTACTATCTTGTGAAAATTGATTGAAAAAACTAAAGTATTAAAAATGAAAGCCCCCCCCCCCCAGGTGGCTCAGCGGCAAGTCTGAGGGCTCACATTGCTAAACAACAGGTTTCTATACTCGTGGTGGGCACAGCAAAGATAACCAATTGTGTAGTTTTGATCTTAACAATAAACAAACAAACTTAAATGAAAGTAGAGTTCTGAAGAAAATAAGGTTTTGTTACGACAGCGGAATTCACGTGACGCTGGTAACACGTAATGAGTATCTAGAACGTTCGTGAAGGCTCGAGTGTTTGCTAGATGCCCTCTATTTTGTATATATATGACCGGCAAGAAGTGACAAGAGAGAATAATTGCAGACAGAGAGATATAGAGACAGATAATCGAGTCAAACCGTAAGTAAAGTGCGTGAATCGTTGTGAATTCTAGCGTGTGTTGAAGTTAAAGTGACTGTGGAAATTAAGTGTATTGCAAAGACTGAGGAAGAATAAACTAGTTTTATTTAAGAAAGGACTTGTATCGCTGAAGTTTTTCGGAAGGATTTTTTACTGGAAATTAACAAACGACCAGAGACGTAACAGTTTTAAAAATGTCTGAAGGCGGTTGCTATAGATGCTGTAATTTTTCAAATTTTAATATATCTATTTCAACATAAATTAATGTACGTAAGTTGTTTTGAAATGTTAACAAACACCATATTAAGTAAACCGTCTTTAGGTTGAACACAGTAAAATGTGAGTATGACTAACTCGGTGGTTTCAAGTCAACTTAGTTCTAATCAAACGTGTCAGTTTTAATTAAACTGTACCATTTTATAGATTAAATAATGATGATTTATTCCGGACCCAAAAAACAGTGAAATTGAACAAACGTACATAGCACAAATGATTACAAATAGCGATTTGTGAAAAATAAAGATTTTGCTTAAACATTAAGGTGTAATATTTCAAAGAATATTATATACTTTAAATTGTTTGTTCATAGGAACAAACATATTCTTTTTGTCCCTTAATTCCAATTGTCTAACTTTTAAGTGGCAATTTCGATGATTTTTTCTTTTAAGTAAAGTTAAATTAAATTTCAAAAATTGCTACAGTAAATTCTAGTAGAACAAACCTATTTGAACTTACATATTTCTGGTATCCTTTATACGGTAATGAAAGTTGTAGCGGAATATAATTTTATGTCTCTTTCCATAAAAAAAATTATGTATGGAAAAAAAAACTTCGAATAATAATAAAAGTCGACTGGAAATTGGAGATAAAATGGAAAGCGAATTTAATGAGTTTTGCACTGTTGAAAAAGCAAATAAAGCTGTGTTGGACAGACAGTGAGTCGTGAATCATTTAAATTGCATGAACTACACCGAAACCTTTGTGTATCCCATTACTATATACCGTATTGTGATTTATGTACCTTTCAGTTTTCTCTTTTTCGTTACTTCAATGCTATGGATAAAAAAGCACTCTGTTGTTAGAACTGACACATCATTTAGGTTTCGTTGGTACCACTCTTTAAATACACATGGAAATAAATACAATAATGAGTAAATATAGAAAACATGCCTATAATAAACAGACCAGAAAATGTAATACTCACGTGACACACATCGAGCAGCTCATTAGCCTCAGCCTTAAATGGGGTTTACTTGGCAAAGTTCAAATGAGACGCTTAGCAACATAAATTATGGCATTATAGACGTACAATAAACATACGTACATCATGACTTTAAAACATAAAATTAGATATTCATAACGGCTTTCAATTTGTTTTAATAAGCTCACAAACAAACGATTGATGCAAATATTATATATAATGCTTAGATGAATGGCTAACCCTAAATTATGTTGCTTAACGGCGATCTGTCATCGACTTAACTGAAGGAATCTCAAAGTTTAGAGTTTTCATCCTTAACAACCACGCAGAAAGAGCATTTGTTTCGTCTTATTTCATATTGCCTCTCAGTTCGAAGCTAAAGTTCCGACTCTAACATATTAACTTGTGTCATAACCCTATACATTTACTAATGAAGAAATTACAAGAATCGGAAAAAAACGCCAATAAACTAATTCTTGAGAATACGATTTCATTTTAAGATCATATTTATTACAGAGAATTATATGAAAAATGATGTATATGCTCATACAGTTGCGTATCGCTTTGTCCCCCGGACTTACAACGATAAAATCTGACAGAAACTTGAAAATATTCTTCCATCGGCGCAGAAAAATAACCCCTATCTTCAATTAAGAGCTTTATATTTTTCCCAAACTAAAATTAAAACAGCTAGAATATTAATCGTATATGTCTAAAGAGTTGTTGATACATTGTTTGTGGTAAATATTGAGTTTATTTTTGACGTATAGTGAATAACGCCATCTTTTATTTTTGTGTTTGTGTACTATATTAATTTAAACAACAGTATATTATTTCATTTTTATTTTCATAGGTACAAAGGTTTTCTGAAAGATTGTCCTGAGGGTCACCTTACAGAACAGGTAAGTCAGTCTTATTATCACCGTTTTAAATGCCCAACAGACTTTAAAAAAAATACAAATTACAAATCAGCCAATGAATACTTTTGTAATTCATTTTTAAAATTTTATTGCAATTATTTGTAAGTTCCGTTAATTTGAACATATTTCTAATAAACCTAAAACTTATAAATGGGTTGTACATTTTCTGGTTTTGAAATTAATGTTTAAATATTAAAAAATAGATAAACGTACACTAAACTTAGATGCTAGTTATGTTTACAAAGACAATTTTACTATAGGGTTTGATCTGATGAAACGATTACAAATCCAGATTTAAAAACTTTCAACTCTCTCAACGTTTTGTTTGTATAACTTTTCTAGAAACGACATGATAAACTGACAATAAAATGATTTTCCAGCGAAAGGAAATATGGTTTGAATTACTGTGCTATTATCTGATGTATTTATATATAGATCGTCTAAATACAGTGAATAGTTGTCATTATGATGTGATAGGAATTTTAGTAAGTCTTGAAGTATTGTCATTATGGTGTGATAGGAATTTTAGTAAGTCTTGAAGTGTTGTCATTATGGTGTGATAGGAATTTTAGTAAGTCTTGAAGTATTG
>NW_013673520.1:25700-33772 GCF_000517525.1 Limulus polyphemus
GGGGAAGCTTGTAGTCCGCAGAAACAAAGTTTGTCCGAAACCGACTATTTTTTCTTGTCGTGCCTTAAAGTCCCTTGCAATCACAACTTTCTTATCGTAACACTAAGGAAAAAGGTAACAGGCCTGGTATGGCCAGGTGTAACAGGCCCGGCATGGCCAGGTGGTTAGGGCGCTCGACTCGCAATCTGAGGGTCGCGGGTTCGAATCCCCGTCACACCAAACATGCTCGCCCTTTCAGCCGTGGGGGCGTTATAATGTGACGGTCAATCCCACTATTCGTTAGTAAAAGTGTAGCCCAAGAGTTGATGGTGGGTGGTGATGACTAGCTGCCTTCCATCTAGTCTTACACTGCTAAATTAGGGACGGCTATCGCAGATAGCCCTCGTGTAGCATTGCGTGAAATTCAAAAACAAAACAAACTAAAAGGTAACAAGCGATATTCATTAAAGAAAGCCGTCTGTAACTACAGGTCGACCTCTGCATATACATATTTGATGAAGCCCCCGTGTAAGAAAAGCCTTAGCTCGATTTTGTGCCATTGATAACATACAGTTAACACATTTGTTTAGGAATTTACCAAAGATTAAATTTTCTGGAAGTCTTCCTTGAAAGAACAATTTGCTTTTTGGAAAACCAGCTTACCGTATCATCCTGGGAATGCTAACACATCCTGAAATTGTATACACGACTCGGTGTTTTCAAATCTTGGTGAAACTGAAAATTTGGACGTAGTTTACACTCGAAAATAATAAATATGTGAAAGCGTTTTGTTACAAATTCACCTACGATGCGTAGATTGGATAGTTTTTGAAGAATACATTTGATAAATATTTGTGAGAAATTCTAAGCGAAGTAGTGTTTGTGCTTAAGAAGGAAAAAATTATCCTCGTACCTTCATAAAGAATAACAAGAGGGAATCCTCAGTAGCCGCGGCTGTAATTAGATATCAAATCGGCCAAGAGATGGAGCTATGAGATAAAACTTTTTACTTGAAAAGAAACTCGGAGCCATTCTATGAACCGCTATGCCACGGCTAAAAAGTGAAATATGAATATAATATTCATAAATCAATTTCAATCAGAAGGTTATATAATTTCTGTACTTGAACATATCAGAATGTTAACATTTTGTCGTAACTTTTGGAAATGAGCAAGTTCTTTTATACTTTCAGCTTGTGGTGAGCGTACCATACTGTGGAACCAAGTGTCCATCATTCGCGTCCTGTTACCGCAAAAATATAAATAACATATAAAAAAATCATGCTTCATACCTTGAGTGAATTATAAGAGCGACGGTTAAATCCCACTATTGGATTGTAGTAGCCCAAGAGTTGGCGGTTGGTGTTGTTGACTAGTTTCCTTCATTCTAATCTATCAGTTGAAAATTAGAGACTGCTTACGCAGTTAGCCCTTGTGCACCTTTGCGCTAAGATTCTAAAACAAACAATATATTATACTTGTATATACACACAACTTTAATTTCTGACATCACAGTTTTAAGTTAACTCTTATTGTTATGTTTGTGTGCCATTAATCCAGAAGTGAGTGATGTAAGACTTGAAAGATCAACAGCTTAATTATGAATTTTGTATTTTTATATTGGAGATGAGGTGCATATTTCTAAAAATCTGAGTGGTGTGAAATGAATCATACTCATAAAATACTTTGTCAGACCATTAAACAACCTTGAAATGTTTTTTTTGGAAATTATTTGCGATTCTTTTAACACAACTTTGTCTTACCACTTCCAGAGTTTCCTCAAAATATACAAGCAGTTTTTTCCAGAAGGGGATACAGCCACTTTCGCTTCGTCGGTGTTTAGGGTGTTCGACGAAAACAAGGTAGTTATTATTAATCTGGTTGGTTGAATAATTAATAAATACCTCAAAGCTAATGGAGTGTTAGAAGTAATGACACGTAAGAGAACGAGCTTAAATATTGGACAGCTGTTTTGTTTTAGAACGTGCAATTCTGAGGAATCAAAACTAAAACACAACGGCTGAAACAGGAGCGTAGACACACGTACTGTCTTTTAAAAACGCACATATTGACAGTGCATGTTTCAACTGTAATGTTATTGTTGAATATTTACAGAGTGATGTTTTATATACCCGCAATGTTATATTTCTAATAATGTAGAACGTATCAAAAATCAACCTGCAAATATATGTGCAGTTTTAAATTTTGACTTTAAAGTTATAATGGAAAGTTTTACTATCAGTAAAATGCCAGGATTGTATAATGTACGTTATTGTACTTATTTATAAGATCTTATGAGTGAAAGTAAAGAACAATAATATGCGAACACACTATATCTGCTATATCCATTGTCGTTATTCCTTGCCTTCATGGTGTATTCTGTAACCCAATCTTATTATCCTATTTTTATGTTGTAACAAGTTGATCTCACGTTGAAATCACTGTTATCGATTAGATGTGGAGAGCTGAAGAATTCATTCTTTTTAGTATTATTATTCAACTCGGAAAGAATGTTATCATTAGTAGCTCTCTCCGAAAAAAAAATCTGCAGAATATTCGCAGTATTTGAAAGGTTTGATGACTAAAGGAAGGTTTTTTTTTGTTTTGGTTTCGAACACAAACTGCAAACGTAAGCTTCTTCAATGAGCCGGATGAGTGAATGTTTCCCATTCCCGTTGTTTCCCCTAGCCCAAGGACAAATCAGAAAAGGCATTATGTGAAAATGTAGGCCATTATTACAAATCAGAAAAGGCATTATGTGAAAATGTAGGCCATTATTTTTGAAAAATGCATTAAAAGAAGTTGCCACTCTAAAAAAAAAAAATGGATCTAAAAATAAGTAAAAAATAGTAAATATAGATAAAGTTAATCAATAAACTAATTTATGAACATTCCTAATTATGTGAAAGTATTAGATCGTTTTATATTCATTTCATATACAGTTTGATACGAAAACTACAGTATTGCTAGACATAGATGATATATACAGTGTTTATTATCTAATGAAAAGTGAATGACGTAGCTAATGGGTCAGGAAACGAACGGGACATCCTGCTTAAGATTATAGTTTTATCAAATATGTATTATTTGTTGAATATAACTATTGAATCAGAGTATGAACAAGGCATTCCTCAGAAATCTTCACTGTCATGAAACTTATATAGTTAAGGAACAATAAAAAATCAGCCTATTTAAGTATTAAGTAAGTAACCAGTGTCTGAGGTCACCAAGATAGAAAGATAATTGTATTGATATCTAAACTTATGAGATTTAATTCCAAATACATCGCACTAAAAAACTAATAATCTTGACATACAATTAAATTAGTTCTTTGGTTTGTTATAATGACCCATTTTACTCCTTTAAACTTGATTATACTCGTGGGTTCGGATCCCCGTCATCGAACATGCTCGATGACATTTTACTCCTCCAGTTAAATTAATATTTTAGTTTAGCATATGATAGTTATGTCACGACAAAAGCACCTAATAACAAACTGCACCGTACAAATTAATGACACGTAAACTGTACGAAAACTAAATTTGTAATGAAACTTTAACTTATAATTTTCACATTCTAATGATAAACCGTAATGTTGATGTGCTGTTGAAGTTTCAGTCTATTCTTTCAAGAATGACTTTAAGGATGGTATATTATATACTGATTTTACCTTATTATAATTATTGTATTCCTATTGTTGAACAACCATGTTAAACATCTGTGTATCTGTAATATTTTGGAGCTTAGAACACATTTATTTATTCATAGCAAATTACTGATATTGGGTCAGTCTTATAAATCGAAGTTGTCACTATTTATCTATTGTGAATTTAGCGAGTTATTGCCTGACAATGTTTCAGTTTACTTTGCCATAAATAATCAATTCATAATTAGAGAATACGTTCGGCATAACAATACTGTATACTGTGTGCAAGACTGAACACAATAAACAATGGTGTGAGATGATCAGTTTCGACATTTTGGAGACAATTTCCTAATAAAGCTAAATATTCAATGACAGTATGTATGTTTAAGATGTAACGAATTTATTATTATGTATTTATTTTTGATATGAACGTTGTTTGGATTGCATTTGTATTTGGAAATATGCGTGACTTGTATTATCGGGTATGTGTTGCGTATAACGAATTTGTGATATATTTATTTTAATGTCAGTGTTTGTTTCGAATAAGTTTATATTTGTTAGTTATGTATGGCGAAACTCCCGCCAATTCTCCAAGATTATAGAACATTCGTGAATATAAGAATCAACAATATATCCATTTCCGTATCCGGTATTATTAGAAGGTTCTAAAAAATGTGTCTCACCTATAAAAACATCACGGCATCGCGCCAAAAAACAGTAGACAACGGAGAACAGAGAAGAGACAAGTCTACTACGAAACTATTATAACAGTGTAAGTTATAAACTGTGATTTTGCTAACCCCTATCAACCGGAAAATATACGATATTTGACCAGGAACAGTTATAAATTTCGAACGTCAGTGAATTCCCATCAAACGTTAATATCTCTACAATAATATTACTAATTTCTCATCGGACATTAGTGGTTTTGGGAAAATATTATCTTACTTCAACGGTCCAACAAATCAGTGCCTGACAAAGCTAGCTAGCTTCCCGCCAAATTATATATACGTACAATTCGCTGGATATCAAGGAGACTCTGAACTGGGAAGACGGTTTTAGGCTATTTCTAAGTTAGTGAAAATTCTGTCTATAAAACTCTGTTTGTAATAATTAATCATAATAGTTGCTATTGTAAATTATACTGTTGTATATGTATTTATTAAAACGTATTTGTGTCAAAACAAAAAAGGTTGGCGAATAGCATAAATAAAATAAAATATCGGCATATTTCTAAACACTAACTCCAGGGTACAGTTCAACTATTAAAAGTTAAATTATCTAACGCGGCCTTGGATTATTTCAAATTCTCAAGACGCAACAAAGACTTGAATGCAAGTATATCTTAGAAATGAATCAGAGTTGAAAGAATCTAATTTTGAAGATTATAGTATCTAAATGAGGTTGTTGTTGATTTTGTATGAGTTATACTCGGAAACAGTTGATAATGGAAACTCTTAGTTTGCGTTTCAATTTTTCCCAAGTTTGTGTGTGCGCGTGTTGTTATAAATAAAGTTTCATAATTCATCGTGTCACATCTCACCAACAGTATGGTAGAAGAAGGTGAAATTACCCAAGTATGGTAACTATGTTAAGGGTATTATGGGATGCAATTGCTACCTTTGTCATGTTGCCGCCAGGTAAGCCACTATGACTCAACGTTTGATCAATCACAGCAAATGTTCAAAATATGCATTGCAACCATGTGATAACGGACAATATAGCAACAATGTGCCTCACATCTGGTATGCTGACCACTTCTCAGACAATTGCATTTTTGGGGGTCTAGAATTGTACAAGGTTTCCCACGATATAAGTGTGACTTCAGGAACCCCCGCGATCAGTAATCGGCTGGTGTTAGGTCCATTTAATGAGGTGGTCATTCACAAGTTAAATGACGTGAAATGACTCTGTCCTGAAAATGCTGCACCCACCAATATGCAAAGGATCATCATTATGCATGAAAATCGCAGTATCTATTATGCTTAGCTGATGCAGCATGAGGATCACAATGGTTGTGAGCATTGCATCGTGCGATGCAGCATTGAGTGTGGAGGTTTGCAGTAAATGTGCTGATGGTTCTTCAAAATATTACAGTATAATAAGAAAGTCAGCTGTGAAACAACACCATAGTGTCACCTTAGCATCATGGGGGGTGGGTGTATGGAGGAAACGTTATATGTGGAATATCCAACCATATAATGCAGTTGCACGTGTTGACAATTCCAGAAATGGTGAAATGTGCTTCATCAGTCCAAAGGGGTGTTGGTCATCGACTTCTAGTCTTGCCAAGAACTGCATCGACACGTCGAGATAAATCCGATTCCTTCAGTGCTTGAACATGGTGCAGCCTTTGAGGAAACAATCGCAAAGTTGACCGAAGAGCATTGCGGACAGTTGAAATGGGCAAATCCAGAGACCCGACGACATAGCGTGCACTGTTGCATTTATGTGCACTTGTGCCGTCTTGTTCTGCACCGGTATTGCTTATCTCAGCACTTATCTCAGGTGCAACTCGTCTCTTCAGACGTCTTTATGAACTTGCACACACAACACTGGAACAAGATCCTCTTTCTCTGCGGATGTTATGCCTCTACGGTATTTCCTGAGAGCTACTTCCGAATTGCATTCTTTGATGTAACAACATTACACTAATTCTCGTCGTTGCACACCTGTCACTTTATTATTGGTTGAACGAGCTGCAAAGCGATCGAAAGGCCCATTAATACTCACAGGAAATATGTAAAAAAATAATAATAATGTAAAAGTGGCAGTTCTGGTGACATGTCACAACTACGATATTTGCATCAGTGTAATTCTACCTCCCTATGCCATATTTGTGAGATATCACGCACTGAACTTCGAAAACTTATCTAAAATCATCTGTGTATGTATATCATATTGCACTAACGGATATTTGTCTTTGTATTTCTTCAGGGCTACTCAGGCCTGTAAACATTGCATTGTAATATGTGTTCTATAATTCATAATAAAAACATTTTATAATAGAAAAACAAGTTTCACATAATTTAAATCCTATCAAGAAATAAGTACTTTGTTTAATATAATAACCTAGGCATCCATTTTATTCCTTTCGTTAAATGAATATTCAGTTTTTATATAATAACCTTGACATAAATTTGATTCCTTTCATTAAGTGAATATTCTGGTATCATATAATAACCTTGACGTAAATATTATTCCTTTCATTAAATGAATATTCTGGTTTAATATATTTATATTGATGTACATTTTATTCCTTTCATTAAATGAATATTCTGGTTTAATATATTTATATTGATGTATATTTTATTCCTTTCATTAAATGAATATTTTGGTTTAATATATTTATATTGATGTACATTTTATTCCTTTCATTAAATGAATATTCTGGTTTAATATATTTATATTGATGTACATTTTATTCCTTTCAGTAAGTGAATATTCTGGTTTAATATATTTATATTGATGTACATTTTATTCTTTTCAGTAAGTGAATATTCTGGTTGATATTAGAATTTTGACATACATTTTATTTTATTCAATAAACGACTATTCTGTTTGGATATTATAACCTGGAGTTATATTTTATTCCTTTCAGCAAGGAATTCTACTTTGATATAATAACTTTGACGTAAATTTAATTTTTTTTCAGTAAGAGAATATTCTGGATAGACCTATGTTTGATTCCTTTCATGAAGTATATATTCTTGCTTTGATTAAATAACCTTCACGTACATTTTATTCCTTTCAGTAAGTGTATATTGTGGTTAGATATAATAACATTGACGTACATTTTATTCCTTTGAGTTGGAATATCTGATTTGGTGTAATAAATGTACATTTCATTACTTTCTGGCCAGGTGGTTAAGGCACTCGACTCGCAATCTGAGGGTCGCGGGTTCGAATCCCTCTCACACCAAACATGCTCGCCCTTTCAGCCGTGGGGGCGTTATAATGTGACGGCCAATCCCACTATTCGTTGGTAAAAGAGTAACCCAAGAGTTGGCGGTGGGTGGTGATGACTAGCTGCCCTCCTTCTAGTATTACACTGCTAAAATAGGGACGGCTAGCGCAGATAGCCCTCGTGTAGCTTTGCGCGAAATTCAAAAAGAAAGAAAAGAAACATTACTTTCATTAAGTGAACATTTTGGTTTAATATAATATTCTTGGCGTATGTTTTATTCCTTTCAGTAATTGAATATTCTCGTTTAATATAACAACCTTGACTTAACTTTTGTTCCTTTCATTAAGTGAATATGTTGGTTTGATATAATTACCTTGAGTTGAATTTTATTCCTTTAATTAAATGAATCTTTTGATTTGATACATCCTCTCCGTAAAATTTATTACTTATATTATGTGATTATTCTGGTTTGATATAATAACCTTGACTTGAATTTACTCCTTTAATTAAGTGAATATGTTGGTTTGATATAATTACCTTG
>NW_013673521.1:0-8107 GCF_000517525.1 Limulus polyphemus
ACGGCTGAGAGGGCGAGCGTGTTTGGAGGGACGGGGATTCGAACCCGCGACCCGCAGATTGCGAGTCGAGCGCCCTAACCACCTGGCCATGCCGGACCTCCTGAAAATGAACTCATTAGTGTTAATTTTCTTGAGTAATTGGGAGAAAAACGGAAAATACTCCTGTGGAAAACTGTTATTATTAAGCACAAAGCTACACAAAGGGTTATCTGTGCTCTACCCACCACGGTATAGAAACCCGATTTCTAGCGGTATAAATCCGCAGACATTCCGCTGTGCCACTAGGGGGAGCTACTGTTGATAAAGATATTTATACAAATACTTATTTTTCTGCGCTTCTGTTTCTCTAGTCTTTATACGATACTTTTTCTATCTGAATAAACATTGTGTTGTGATCGAAAACGTTATTAACTTTAGAAATGTAATCTATTTTATTTGTAAGAGCTATTTCGTTGCCATTATCAAGGTTTAGTTTTAAACTTATTCACGTTATATGACTCGCAATCCCGTCTCCGAACACGTTCGCTCTTTCACCCGTGGAGGCGTCATATTGTAACGATCAATCTCACTTTTCGTTGCTAAGGGGTAGCCAAAGAGTTGGCGGTAAGTTGTGTTGACTAACTACCTTCCCTCTAGTCTGTCACTTCAAAGTTAGGGACAACTAGCGCAAATAGGCCTAGTGTAGCTATGCGCGAATTCAACAAACAAACAAAAATCATTATTCACGCACATACACACACACATATGTATTCACACTGAAACACAGATAGGTTTGGGTAAACACCGTGTGTAACAGTTAAGATGTAGTAAAAAGCGATTCCTGGGTACGAACACTAGAGTAAAACTATTAATTGACTCAAACTGAGTGTAAATCATGGGCATTAACCACTTTTGGCGTTCCGGTGATCACGGTAGAACTTAACGTCGTTACCAAATAATCTGTTATCTTATTATTAATGTTATCATGTGAACGATCAAATGGTCCATTTTAAAAAATCTAGAAGCTCGTCCAACCCTGTTATTAACACAATACGATAACAACTTGCCAATTACAAGTATCATTTCACCGCACTTTACAAGAACGAGTATTCGGCCGAGTCTAGTTTGTCCTTTGTTTGTTTGTTTTGGAATTTCGCGCAAAGCTACACGAGGGCTATCTGCGCTAGCCGTCCCTAATTTAGCAGTGTAAGACTAGAGGGAAGGCAGCTAGTCATCATCACCCACCGCCAACTCTTGGGCTACTCTTTTACCAACGAATAGTGGGATTGACCGTCACATTATAACGCCCCTACGGCTGAAAGGGCGAGTTTGTCCTTTATCGTCGATAGTACTGAGTCTTGAGATCGTGATAACGTTACTTATATTCTACCAGGTTTTTCAGTCTTTCACCCCTTGAAAATATTTCCTAAAACTCTTCGCTGTATGTCTGCTTCAAAAACATGTTTAAACAGATCAAGTGCACAAACGTCTGTTATAGCTGCATTTTGTGTGTGTTTTTTTGTAATTTTAGTTTATCTGGTTGTATTTTTCCATGAAAGCAATCGCTAATTTCGAGCTTTTACTAGAACTTTGTTGACATTTGCGTCGTGAGCTCAACAACTTTGAATCCTTGTTTAATATTTTAAGAATGCAAGTAGATATGCTCATTTTCTTTGCAATCTAGTTTTGAGTCGGAGGGTTCTCTTTCGTGGCCATACCCTTTATTTTACATATGAGAGCGTCGCTATTAATTTGATTAGAGCTTAGTTCGAAGCTATTACTATATAAATACTCTGCTGTGTTAATTTTTCCGTTTCCACAGAGAATACTGAAGTTTCTCTTCTTTGAAATTCAGTTGTTTTTTTTTGGCGCTATATCGTTTAATAATCTGGATATACAAATATTTCACTTTGAACAGGGCTGTGACATTGTTCTCATAAACACAACACATTTTAAGTGATTTTCAAATTCCAAAACCAACTTCAAAGTTGGAGAAGCGATAATTGACTAGAAATAAAATATTCAATACACCAGACTTAATTTCCAAGCTGGAAATACGTTATAAATTTATACTGTAGAAACTCGCGTTAAAAATAACACAACTTATATAACGTTTACAACGCAAGTTCAAGTTAAAACCACTGGGGGCTAGCAGAACAGCGCCCAAATGTGCTGACTGATGCATAATGTTTTTATTGAACTTTACACGAGTTCCATACACTTAACAAAAATATGACTTTCCAATACAATAATATATTTAACTAAACGCAATTCTGATTTCAAAATCGTAACTCGTTTAGTTTCTTAGAAAACGCGCAAACTTGTATATTTATAAACAACCAATCGTGTTGTAGTTGACACAATGTTTGCTTTTATTTACAACATAATCTTTTAGATTTTAAGTTTTACAAAAACGGACGGGTTACTATAGTTAAGCACAAGGCTTAACTAACTCAGAAGGTATTCTAATATAACGTTCATTTCGTGTAAGTTTTACCACGTGATAAGTAAAGTTTGTCCTAACAAATAAGCATTATTTGCTTATTAATGTAAAACATTTAAATTGTTGATTCACTGTCTAAAACGTGATATCTGGGCTTAGTTTTGTTGCTAAGCGACGATGTATCTGATGCTATGTCTATATTACATATTCAACATAACCGCTATTGTTAGAAGTAGCATGATATACAGAAACGAGTTTTTTTTAGCCTTCACATTTATATAACTTGGGTTTGTTTGTATCTTACTGACAGCTATCACGTGCTTTCCGAATGAGTTTTTCTGCAATCATTTAAATTTCACTTGCTTCCGGGAGAAAATTCGAATACCATCTATAACATCAGCGCATGCGCGAACAAATAATCGGTGCTTAATACTTTGAAAAGGAGCTTTTTATAATTTCTATATAAGGAGACTTAAGGTTGTACAGCTAAAATAAATGTGTTTATTTTATTGGGTTTTTTTTCCTCCTTGTTCGATTTTATTCGATAGAAAATGTAGTAATTATGAACTAAAACATAATAATAATATTTGTTTGTTGTTAAGAAGAAATCTACACCATGGGTTATCCGTGTTGTGCCCACCACAGGTATCGAAACTCGGTGTTTATAGTGTTAGAAGTCCACAGACTTACCGCTGAGCCACTACGGGGCAATAACAATATTGTTAATACCCATGGTTTTTAAACTTGAAAAACCAACAATTAAAACTGTAGCTAATAAAATCGATTATATACATTTTCAAAGAAACAATATTTCATCTAATGAAGTTGTAGTAGGTCCGCGTCATATTTGTTATGAATTGTTGCTGGGCGTTCACGTGCACTCAGGGAACCAATCAAGTGCTCCTAGCAGACGTTGAAAGTAGAATAAATATTGTAAGTTTACATCTAATTTGATCATATAAAAGTGAACTTAGTATTTAACTAAGTTATTTATTTATATGATTGTGGACTATTTGGACTATTTTGGACTATTGTGCTAGCCAAACTTAGGAGACGTAACATAATTACATTTTATATATTCCTCAAGTTAATGTCTGTCATTATTCTCAGTACTACATTTGTAATGGGGATATTCTGTATAGTGACCCCTTTAAAATAACAGGGGGATAAATACATTTGTCCTAGTATTTCTAAAACTATAACTTTGTTAAACAAGACCGATGTCTGTAGGTTTACTTTCTTCTTAGAATTCTTCTCAAGAAGTCGATTAGCCGTCTTAACGTTGTTAGAACAACGGGTAAAGTCCATTTCCCATAGCAACTATAAACATAATACACAATCAAATCGTAAAAATATCTTGTTTTCCAAATCAAAACGGAAAAGTAAGTTCTTTTAGTCTCTATATTTATTTCAACACAACGTGAAAAAATATCAGTAAAAAAAAAAACTATCAACCCTCCCCAAATATCATCCCCTCCAAAAAAAATCTAATTTTTTCCCTAAAATTCTCAAAACTTCTCTCCAAAATTATCAAGTTCCCCTCCTTCTAATTATCCAACCAAAAATTATCAGACATCCACCCCGTCTTTCAGAAGGTTACTGGTAATTTTATAGACTTACAATAAAGTTAAAATCCGGTGTTCGATTCCCCATGATGAACAAAATTGCGGTTTTATGCTTCACTTTGATATATATTTTACTCTGTTATATGGAGTGTCTGAAAAACGAGGGCGAACGCTTAAAATTAATCAGAGAAGCGTTTTCTTGATAATTTAAAATTCATGCTTCAACACTGAAGAAAGAAAAAAAAATATTAAGAACATCTTGTACGTAACTTTTGATAACTAACTCACACGGGAGATTTAGTGAAGCCTATAATGAAATTAGAATATGAGGTGTTTAACAACATTAGCATATTACTTGGGTAATATATATATATATAGAAAATTGTTGCTCCTCTTTCACCCCCCCCCCAAAAAAAAGTTTTGGAGCTTAACTTTTTGCGTCCGACTTCTATACGTAAAATCATTTTATGGAATAACACATTGCCCTGAAGAAATTACTAGGGTAGAAATAGTTGTTTAGGTAGTGATAACCTTAGTTAAATTAAAACTCCAGAACATGGATTGAAATCTTATTTCTACAATGGGAAAGTCTCAAAAAATCGATAATCAATCATAAAATAAATTTGTTTCTTATCAATTCCGTCGTTAGTGTTTATGTTAAGTATTTATTACAAGAATTCTAGTACCTTATGTTAAAATTATATTGAATATATATAGTCATGGTATAATGGCATGTATCAGAACTGACCTTTTACATTGCTTGGAATTCCGTAGATAGTGTGATACTGAAATTTGATCTCTTTTGGAAAGGTTTAGTAACAGACTTTTTGGACACAAAACATTCATACTATGATCATAAAGATGTGATCAGATCGGGGATTTGGAATCTTCTTTAACCTAATGACACTGGAAAACAAAATAATATGGATTAACTTGGGGTGTCAGGACCATCCAAAAAGAGGCCTGCAAGATGTCTTACGCAAATTTTAGCGTCTTGTAAAAGATTGGAATTCAGGAAGCAAGGGTCAATGCCAAAAGCCATCTGGAAATGCAGCACAAGTCGCGTGTACTCATATTGCTTCCACGACATATCCGTTCTACAGTCGCATATCTAAATCAGCTGAAGAATTAAATGGATATTTATGCTATTCCATAAAAGACATAACTGTCAAGTTATCAGATATAGCATAACTGGATTTCCGTTTCTGTATTATATAACTGTTAAAATAGGCGCTAAAAACTGTCGCCATTGTACACTAGATGTCTTATGGAAAGCCAGCAGGGAGTAGTGTTGTGTTTTTGACAGGACAGCCTTATGATGGAACCTTTTGCAACATAAAAAACGTTTCAGAGGTATTGTCAAGATATGTAGTCGTCTGACAGAGCATAATCTGACGTGGCGACATGGGCTGTAACAACCTGGCAAGGTTCCAAAATCGTTTTAGTATTATATACTAAAACTTTGTATTAATTTCCAATCAAAGCAAGTTACCTACTTAGATCAGAAATAAAAATACCAATGAACCCGCTAATGAGTATAGTTAATTATACGACGTCATTCTTATAAACATTAGAATAAGTTGTTTTCATTCATTGGGTACCCTCCCTGTTAAAGGTATTTAGGCCGTAATCCCAGTAATATCTCACGAGGTTGGACTAGTTTAGGAACTTCAAGATAACCTAAGCTAAGAAAAGTTTCAGTTTCGTTCTAAGTACATAGTTTAATCTGAACTGAAATTAACATCAGTGTTTTATACTTTTGTTTATCTCTTGACTTAATATGTAAAGCATATTTGCATATATTAGAATTACAGTAAACTTAAAATAAACCATAACTTCCACATAAAATTAATGTTGATAAATCCAGACTTGCGTTCACTTTATCACCAATTATCAATAGACATACGTTTACTTTAGATTTTTGCCCCCAAGTTCATCCTAGCCCCATTCCAACCATACAATGAAGATAATTAATCATAAGTGTCATAAGGAATTAGTTTTAGACCTATCATATTTGTTAACACTACATTCCTTATTCAGTCCCTTAGGGTATTTTCAATCACACTATACTCGCCATACCCATTTCTCGCGACGCATTTTGCTCATTACAGAGCTCATCAGGCCGGTTGTGATACAACAAAGTATGGTAAATGCACATGACTTCATATAAGAAATGAGTTTCCAGTGGTTTCATTAACGTAATTAAACAGTGTTCATTAACGACTATTGTAATAAGAAATTCATTTACACACTACAGGATCAGTCTATTTTTCATGTTTACATTATTTTCAGTTATTCTTTTAATTTTTATGTTTCTCTATTACTTGGATATCGACGACGAAAGCATGATTAAAATATATTTTTCCACATTTTAGAAATTAAGGTACATCAGAAATGAAAAAGAATAAAAGTATTATCCTTCTTTGTGAGGAAACTATGTACTGACGATGATAGATATGACAAGGCATCTTCTTTCATCTTTTCAAAAAACGTCGCTTACATTTATTTACGTATAATGGTTGACAAAATAATACATTAATATGATATCGTGAACTCAAGCCACTCTGTATCTTCGTTTCAGTGTTCACTATGCTAAAGGAAACGTTCAATTCACGTAGACATCCAGTGCTTTAATTTTAATCACCACTAAGACCTAGACGAACTGGAGATTAACCGGGATTTAAATTTCAACATATTTATTACTCTAGAACTGTAAGACCAATGTTTAATAAAACTTTTATCCACTTATTGAATTTTCCTTGGAAGCCTTAATAGAAAATCCAGTATGTATGTAAATGAAAATAAATCTCGTCGAAAGAAGTGCATGCAACTTTACAAAGCAATAATGCATTATCACGAACAAAACAAAACGAAAGAAGCTCAAAATAAAATCTCAACCCTATTAGTAGATTTATAAGGATGAAATTTCAATCATTTGTGAACTTATGAGAATTAGACCGGATGTAAATAACAATAACATGACTGAATGGACTTTATTTTTATTTTTCCAAGCCTAGTATATCAGAAAATATACCTACCACGAAATTCTCATTTTTATGGCTGGTTTAGGTTTAGGTTTTAACAGAAGAAACAAGTGTCCAGAGGCGAAGATACGATCAAAATTTACTCTGTTTTTTTTCCTACAACATTGTTTGTGATTTCTTGTTTTTTAAGAAAACCTCATGACACTTCTCTCTCTCTTTTTTCTTTAGAAATAATCAAAACATTGTTAAAACGTATTATTACGTCCTGTAAATTGATGTAAAACATTCTCTAGGTTTCGCTTTATGCTAAGCCTACTTTACTTTTCTATGCTATCAATTATGTTGCTAGTTTTTTTAAGTAAAATATATGCTCTAAATAGAGACTCAAAGTCGTGCTTTACTCTGTTCTACAAGATAATCAATACCAAGATTCTTACTGGAGTAACGAGATTACAATGCGATCAATACCACGATTCTTACTGGAGTAACTAGATTACAATACAAAATAAGAATCTTGGTATTGATTGTATTGTAATCTGGTTACTCCAGAAATAATCTTGGTATTGAGTATTGTAATCTGGTTACTCCAATCAATACCAAGATTCTTACTGGAGTAACCAGATTACAATACAATCAATACCAAGATTCTTATTGGAGTAACCAGATTACAATACGATCAATACCAAGATTATTTCTGGAGTAACCAGATTACAATACAATCAATACCAAGATTCTTACTGGAGTAGCCAGATTACAATACGATCAATACCAAGATTCTTACCGGAGTAACCAGATTACAAGACAATCAATACCAAGATTCTTACTGGAGTAATCAAATTACAATACGATCAATACCAAGATTCTTACTGGAGTAACCAGATTACAATACGATCAATACCAAGATTCTTACTGGAGTAAAATCTTGGTATTGATCGTATTGTAATCTAACTTACTGGAGTAACCAGATTACAATACTTACTCCAGTAAGAATCTTGGTATTGATCCCCAGATTACAATACGATCAATACCAAGATTCTTACTGGAGTAACCAGATTACAATACAATCAATACCAAGATTCTTACTGGAGTAACCAGATTACAATACAATCAATACCAAGATTCTTACTGGAGTAACC
>NW_013673521.1:8822-12466 GCF_000517525.1 Limulus polyphemus
ATTCTTACTGGAGTAATTAGATTACAATACGATCAATACCAAGATTCTTACTGGAGTAATTAGATTACAATACGATCAATACCAAGATTCTTTCTAGAGTAACGAGATTACAATACGATCAATACCAAGATTCTTACTGGAGTAACCAGATTACAATACGATCAATACCAAGATTCTTACTGGAGTAACCAGATTACAATACGATCAATACCAAGATTCTTTCTAGAGTAACCAGATTACAATACAATCAATACCAAGATTCTTTCTGGAGTAACCAGATTACAATACGATCAATACCAAGATTCTTACTGGAGTAACCAGATTACAAGACAATCAATACCAAGATTTTTACTGGAGTAACCAGATTACAATACAATCAATACCAAGATTTTTACTGGAGTAATCAGATTACAATACGATCAATACCAAGATTATTACTGGAATAACCAGATTACAATACGATCAATACCAAGAATCTTACCAGAGTAACCAGATTACAATACGATCAATACCAAGATTCTTACTGGAGTAACCAGGTTACAATACAATCAATACCAAGATTTTTACTGGAGTAACCAGATTACAACACCATCAATACCAAGATTCTTACTGGAGTAATCAGATTACAATACGATTATATTTTATTTTACTGTCAGCCTCCGCATACCTATATATCTGACGGTTAGCCCCTCGGTGGCTCAGCGATAAGTCTGAGGATTTACCACGTTAAAAATCTGGTTTCGATACCTGCAGGGGGAATAGCAAAGATTAATCTATTGTGTATCTTTGCGCTTAACAGCAAACAAACAAAACAAACTACTGGATATGAAAGCAGCATTTTAACAGTTTATCCATTAAATGAAGTTTCGAAAACTGAAACGTCTTACCCCGATGTGCATTTAAGTTTACATATCAACATCTAAAACTGGAAGTATTCCCTTATATAAAAAATATTTTAAAAACTCTATTGGTAAATGGTTAATTTCGAAATAAAATATACAATGAAAAAAATTAAAATAGCAAACTATATAAAATCTTATATAAAGGTAACTAGGAAATTTAATTACATCTTTTAAGCCTAAATAGGCTTAACCACAACCCAATGTGATTTAACTTAGTGAAATAGTTAAAACTGGTAAGATAGTTGTTATATTGATTATTGAACTAAACGTCTTTAGTCACAAACAGTTCACCTAAATTCCATGTTTTTCGGAAATAAAGATACTTCGTGTGTGTGTGTGTGTTTTCATGGCAAAGCCACTTTGGGCTATCTGCTGTGTTCACCGAGGGGAGTCGAACCCCCTGATACTTCGAGAGAAACTAGTGTACGTATTTGTGCAGAAGCAATAAATCATTTCGTTTTCTAAGTAAGCAAATCACATCTTGGGACTACCCAATATTTGTAAAGTTAATCATTTATGTTAGACTCAGCTGTTCCTTTAAATAGGTTTTTTATGCTCCCAAACAGTCTTTGTACAACTAGAAGCTCAAAACGACAAGAATGTTTCCATCATATATATATATATTAGTGTTGCTTTAGAATTTGTGTACTGCTTAAGACAAAACAGTATTATTTTATTAATCTCAAATATGGAGGTGTTGTAGGAAGTATTACATTAGTGTGTTGACGTTACAGCTGGATAAACTAATACATTAGTGTCTTGTTATGTTCATTTGTATATAGTGTAGTGAAAAACTTGTCGACAATTTGAATAAATTTTTAAATCTCTAGTACAATGATCAAATTAGTACTTTTACGTTAATTTTGATCATTCGTGCAACAAGCTATTTTTCTTCTCGTGACCACCTTTTTCAAAGCACACTGCCCACGACCATCTTTTAATGTTACACCTTACATCATCATCTTTTCTAGGTTACATCCTTCATTATTTTTTTACATACTATACCTTACATCATCATCTTTTCCAGGCCACATCCTTCATTATTTTTTTCATACTACACCTTACATCATCATCTTTTCCAGGCCACATCCTTCATTATTTTTTTCATACTACACCTTACATCATCATCTTTTCCAGACTACATCTTCCATTATCTTTTTTCATAATACACCTTACATTATCATCTTTTCCAGACTACATCCTTCATGATAACCCTTTCTCATCTAATAATACTAAGTAAGTACAGTTTCTTATTGAGTTATAGATAAACCAGTTTATGTTAAATCAAAGTAAGATAAGTGTTTTGTCTTCGATATTAGATGGAAACGTTTATATATAAGAGGAATTGTCCAAGCACAAGATAATTTGTGTCCAGGTTATATTTTTATTTCTACAATAGAAAACACAACTGGTATTCTGCTTTTTGCTTGGTGATATTGGTAAAATGCGGCACCGTTGACAAATACTTAAATTTTATTTGCTGTAAAACCACAACTTATAAATAATGTAATCGAAATTGTAATTAAAGTTCGACTTACTTTATTTATGTTAAGTTTATGTATTCCGTACACCACCCACCTACATGGGGGGTTGTTGTAGTTCAAAACGTTATTAGTATAGTTCTAGACTATCTTATATTGAAATTGTATTTTTAAACTAAGTGGAGTATAGGTGGTTTCCAGCATTGTAGGTGTTGCTTTAAATTAAGTGGAGTATAGGTCGTTTCCAGCATTGTTGGAGTTGCTTTAAACTAAGTGGAGTATAGGTCGTTTCCAGCATTGTAGAAGTTTCTTTAAACTAAGTGGAGTATAGGTAGTTTCCAGCATTGTAGGTGTTGCTTTAAACTAAGTGAAGTATAGGTGGTTTCCAGCATTGTAGGAGTTGCTTTAAACTAAGTGAGTTAAAATGATCTCCATCACTGTAAGAGTAGCTTAAACTAAAGAGTTACAAATGATCTCCATCACTGTAAGAGTAGTTTAAACTAAGTGAGCTACAAAAGATCTCCATCACTGTAAGAGTAGTTTAAACTGAGTGAGCTACAAAAGATCACCTTCACTGTAAGAGTAATTTAAACTAAGTGAGCTACAAAAGATCTCCATCACTGTAAGAGTAGTTTAAACTGAGTGAGCTACAATAGATCACCATCACTGTAAGAGTAATTTAAACTGAGTGAGCTACAATAGATCCCCATCATTGTAAGAGTAATCTAAACTGAGTGAGCTACAAAATATCTCCATCATTGTAACAGTAGTTTAAACTGAGTGAGCTACAAAAGATCTCCATCATTGTAAGAGTAATTTAAACTAAGTGAGCTACAAAAGATTACCATCACTGTAAGAGTAATTTAAACTGAGTGAGCTACAAAAGATCTCCATCTTTGTAAGAGTAATTTAAACTGAGTGAGCTACAAAAGATCTCCATCACTGCAAGAGCAGTTTAAAATGAGTGAGCTACAAAAGATCACCATCACTGTAAGAATAATTTAAACTAAGTTCTTTAGAGATGGAAAGATGGACAATTTCTTCTTCTCTGCCATGGTTGAAGAAGCATGAACGGGAGACAATTTCTTCTTCTCCTGCCATGGTTGAAGAAGCATGAACAGGAAGACAATTTCTTCTTCTCTTCATGGTTGAAGAAGCATGAACAAACCATGGCAGAGAAGAAGAAACTGTCTCCCGTTCATGCTTCTTCAACCATGGCAGGGAAGAAGAAATTGTCTCCCGGAAGAAGCATGAACAGGAA
>NW_013673521.1:13466-14694 GCF_000517525.1 Limulus polyphemus
AAGAAGCATGAAAAGGATGACAATTTCTTCTTCTCTGCCATGGTTGAAGAAGCATGAACGGGGGACAATTTCTTCTTCTCTGCCATGGTTGAAGAAGCATGAAGGACTTGACATCCGCAGAATTAAGAGAAGAAAGTTTGTACTTTCTAAATGCTCTTCTAACACATGTGTGTGTTTTTCCTGCTTTACATTTGGTTCTCTGTAGAAGTAACGTTACAAATTAATTAGTGACTTTAGGAAATTCTCTAAGTGGCCTTACGTCTTGAAAGCTATATCGTTTGAAGGATAAACTGAGTCCAACGTTTAATATAATTCCCAGAAATCCCCTTCGTTGTATGTTCTGCATTTGATCAATCGCATTTTAAAGCAAGATTAAGCCTTATGAACCACAACTAGGAACCAGAATATCCAAATATCGTAACTTGCAACTCGATAACCTAATTAGCTGAAGTAATGTAATGGAAGTAATGACTCTTATATATATGTTGGTAAGTGACAACAACTAACATTTTGTCTTCAATGTACACATGGTTCTAAACTACTAAGTATCGCGTAGTCTACACGTGGTCCAAAGACATTCTACACGTTAATTTAGTGGTCTATTTCTGTGTCTATCCGAAAAGTTTAGACAAAGATTTAATATGCATTTGCTTGGGTAACTAATGTAATAACATGCCTAAACCTGGCCTTAGAAAAATTTAAAAATGTTTTTATAAGTATCTAACGATTTTTGTTTTTTCATATACTTTTGGTATTATCATTGTGCCCTGGCACAGCGGTATGCCTGCAGACTTACAACGCTAGAATCCGGGCTTCGATACCTGTGGTGGTCAGATTTCAGATAGCCCATTATGTAGCTTTGTGCTTAATTACAAACAAACAAACAAATTAAGTAGCGAGCGCCCTCTGTTTTTTCTTATCTTGCATCAGCAAAGGTTTTTGTGGGTTTTTTTTTCATATATATATATATATATATTTGGTATCATAATTGTGCGAAATTAGTAAGTGTAAGTTGGATGACGTTGTACAATACAGAAAACAATGGTCTTAAAACTTCTGTCACAACGTAATACACCAATAGCAGGCTGTTAGGGATAAGAAGGGAAGTTTCGCCAGACAGTACTTAATCCTAAATATTATATATATAGAAATAGATAATTAAAGATAAGAAGGGGAATTCAGTCGAATGCTAAACACACTGAATTGAAGTGAACACTTCTACTGGTAT
>NW_013673521.1:15694-23225 GCF_000517525.1 Limulus polyphemus
CTTTATTTTGTTTTTTTTCATATATATATATATATTTGGTATCATAATTGTGCAAAATTAGTAAGTGTAAGTTGGATGACGTTGTACAATACAGAAAACAATGGTCTTAAAACTTCTGTCACAACGTAATACACCAATAGCAGGCTGTTAGGGATAAAAAGGGAAGTTTCGCCAGACAGTACTTAATCCTAAATATTATATATATAGAAATAGATAATTAAGGATAAGAAGGGGAATTCAGTCGAATGCTAAACACACTGAATTGAAGTAAACACTTCTACTGGTATAGTGTTACAATACAAATGTACCACTGACCAACGTGAATACTTCTACTGGTATAGTGTTACAATACAAATGTACCACTGACCAACGTGCATACTTCTACTGGTATAGTGTTACAATACCAATGTACCACTGACCAACGTGAATACTTCTACTGGTATAGTGTTACAATACCAATGTACCACTGACCAACGTGAATACTTCTACTGGTATAGTGTTACAATACAAATGTACCACTGACCAACGTGAATACTTCTACTGGTATAGTGTTACAATACAAATGTACCACTGACCAACGTGAATACTTCTACTGGTATAGTGTTACAATACAAATGTACCACTGACCAACGTGCATACTTCTACTGGTATAGTGTTACAATACAAATGTACCACTGACCAACGTGCATACTTCTACTGGTATAGTGTTACAATACAAATTTACAACTCAATAAACATAAATTATCAGCTTATATAATATGTAAACAAACAAGAACCATTAATAACAAGTTGGTTCATATTGTGATAAAAGAAAAAAAAACACAAGAACAGAAATATGAAGAGAATGAACGTGTGCGATCTGAAACTAGCATGAACCATGGTAATTAGTTTCAAATATGAATGCTTATGTGGGATGTTGTTTCCTGTCCGATGTTTTCAGCACATTCGTGAAATATAAAACTACACGTGCAACTTAATCGATTAAATCTAGCAGCCCAGCTAAATCCGCGCGTGGTAACGAACGATGCATGAAATCGACTCAAGTTTCGCCAAACCGTAACCTCCAAAGAAGTATGACTAATAGCTTTAGCTACTCTTCGACAGATAAAAAAAATTATATATTTTTATGTATGGTTTATCCATCTTCTTAAAAAATATGCTAATATCCCGGATAAAAGAACTTATTATCCGCACGGACTTTCAGGTCGCTCAGAAATTTAAGAAACTTTATATCCGAATAAATTGTAAAAGTACAGAAGTTTGGAATAACCCAACTGGAAATTCAAAGTTGCTGAAAGTTTCGATTTTTTTTAAGCTGCTTTGAGGCATTTGTGTATTTCATATAAAGTGTAAACCGAACGGGTATTGGTCAAGTGTATTTCATATAAAGTGTAAACCGAACGGGTATTGGTCAAGTGTATTTCATATAAAGTGTAAACCGAACCGGTATTGGTCAAGTGTATTTCATATAAAGTGTAAACCGAACGGGTATTGGTCAAGTGTATTTCATATAAAGTGTAAACCGAACGGGTATTGGTCAAGTGTATTTCATATAAAGTGTAAACCGAACGTGTATTGGTTAAGTGAAATCTTCTTTATTTTAATGATATTTACATGTAAAAAAAAACAAAAAACATCTCCCTTTATTTTGTTTTCGTTTTAATTTCCACTCATTTCGTGAAAATAGCTAATTTTTTGAAAGAAGTCGTTTGTTGCTGTTGTAGTTTCTGCTCTGCGCAAAGCTACACAATGGGCTATCAAAGCAAAGAATCGAACCTCGAATTTTAGCGTTGTAAGTCCGTAAACTTACCTTCACTGACCCTCCTGGGGGGGGAGGGGAATGAAAGAGGTCAGAAAAGGAATATTGTGCAAGACATAGATTACTGAAGATTAATTATATCAGTTGTAGGATTAAGTCCCATTAGTCCAAACGGATTGACGATACCAGTTGTAAGATTGAGTATCATTAGTATAAACAGTATTAATTATACCATTTGTAGGATTAAGTACCATTAGTACAAACGGATTGACGATACCAGTAGTAAGATTAAGTACCATTAGTACAAACGGATTAATGATATGTATTGTAGGATTACCTACCATTAGTACAAACGGATTAAGACGTGTATATCTGTGAGGTCTGCCTGTTTATCTTCCGTTGAGGTCTCACTGCTTGTCTTCCCTTTCAGGTCTCACTTCTTATCTTCCATGTGAGGTCACAGTGTTTATCTTCCATGTGAAGTCTCACTGTTTATCTTCCAAGCTCACATGAAAAATGTATTAGGTGTTTGTTTTATTTTGTCCCCCTGCAGTGTTTACGTATTTACATTATTAATCCACGTAAATAATTAACCGTCCACGTTTAAAGGTGCAAAGTACACCTAGTTTTCCTAAAAACATAACAACAACATAACAAACTAAAGTTTTAAAACATAACAACAACATAGCGAACTAAAGTTTTAAAACATAATTAACAACATAGCAAACTCAAGTTTTAAAACATAATCAACAACATAACAAACTAAATTCGGTAACGAGGAACCCACTTTGAGACTAATAATGGCTGGAGACGGCTTGAATGGGTAATGAAGAAAAAACTTTAATATAAATTTAACATAACAGCAAATGTACAACGTTTCGACAAGGTTACCTGATGATGACAAAACATAATCAACAACATAACAAACTAAACTTTTAAAACATAATCAACAACATAACAAACTGCAAATTAAACTTTTAAAACATAATCAACAACATAGCAAACTAAACTTTTAAAACATAATCAACAACATAGCAAACTAAACTTTTAAAACATAATCAACAACATAGCAAACTAAAGTTTAAAACATAATCAACAACATAGCAAACTAAAGTTTTAAAACATAATCAACAACATAATAACAAACTAAAGTTTTAAAACATAACAACAACATAACAAACTAAAGTTTTAAAACATAATCAACAACAACATAACAAACTAAAGTTTTAAAACATAATCAACAACATAGCAAACTGAAGTTTTAAAACATAATCAACAACAACATAACAAACTAAAGTTTTAAAACATAATCAACAACAACATAACAAACTAAAGTTTTAAAACATATTCAACAAAAGTCGCCCAATCAAGCAATAATTATCAAACATTTTGTTTATTTTGAAGTTGTTGGTTTTACCCTCTTGGGATTCGTGGACTGCTTCACATCGTTCCAAATGTTCATATACCAACACCTGGTTTGAAACGAAAATTGCTCTCTTTCTTCCGAAGATCAACAACTAATTTTTCTGTCCGCTTCGAAGTGATTAACACGGGTGGACGCGTTTACGAAAAGTGGATTTAAAACTTTAGATATCTCTAGATGCGAGAATGAAAATAATATTAAATAATTCATGCGGATTTTGTGTCACGTGTCGTTTAAAATACAACACTTAATTAATGCATCAATATAAAACATTCCATTAATGTAACGTGTCACCTAATGTATCATTTGGTGTCCAGGATTCATTAATGTTTGTTTGTTTTTTGAATTTCGCGCAAAGCTACAAAAGGGCTATCTGCGTTAGCCGTCTCTAATTTAGCAGTGTAAGAGGGAAGGCAGCTAGTCATCACCACCCACCGCCAACTCTTGGGCTACTCTTTTACCAACGAATAGTGGGATTGACCGTCATATTATAACGCCCCCACGGCTGAAAGGGCGAGCATGTTTGGTGTGACGGGGATTGTGGGTCGAGTGCCCTAACCACCTGGGCCATTCCTTAATGTAATGCCCTCAATGGCTCAGTAGTATGTCTGAGGGCTTATAACGCTAAAAATTGGGTTTCGATACCCGAGGTGGACATAGCCCATTATTTAATTATTTACTATACTAGAGAGTCATTACTTAATTATTTACTATACTAGAGAGTCATTACTTAATTATTTACTATACTAGAGAGTCATTATTATTTATTCTACTAGAGAGTCATTATTATTTATTCTACTAGAGAGTCGTTAATTAATCATTTACTCTACTAGAGAGTCATTAATTAATTATTTACTATACTAAGGGAGTCATTAATTAATTATTTACTTTACTAGAGATTCATTAATTAATTATTTACTTTACTAGAGATTCATTAATTAATTATTTACTCTACTAGAGAGTCATTAATTAATTATTTACTTTACTAGGGAGTCATTAATTAATTATTTACTTTACTAGAGGTTCATTAATTAATTATTTACTCTACTAGAGAGTCATTAATTAATTAGTTACTATGCTAGGGAGTCATTAATTAATTATTTACTCTACTAGAGAGTCATTAATTAATTATTTACTATACTAAGGAGTCATTAATTAATTATTTACTATACTAGGGAGTCGTTAATTAATCATTTACTCTACTAGAGAGTCATTAATTAATTATTTACTATACTAAGGAATCATTAATTAATTATTTACTATACTAGGGAGTCATTAATTAATTATTTACTTTACTAGAGATTCATTAATTAATTATTTACTCTACTAGAGAGTCATTAATTAATTAGTTACTATGCTAGGGAGTCATTAACTAATTATTTACTCTACTAGAGAGTCATTAATTAATTATTTACTTACTTAGTACAAAGCCACACATTGAGCTATCTGCAATCTGCCCATCGAGGAGAATTGAACCCAAAAGTTTAAAACTGTAGGTCCATCAACTTACGTCGGACCCACCTGGTAACCACTAAAGAGAGTTTGGTTTGAATTTCGCGCAAAGCTACTCGAGGGCTATCTTCGCTAACCGCCTCTAATTTAGCAGCGATAGACTAGAGGAAAGGCAGCTAGTCAACACCACCCACCGCCAGCTCTTGGGCTACTCTTTTACCAACGAATAGTGGGATTGACCGTCACGTTATAACGTCCCCACGGCTGAAAGGGCGAGCAAGTACGGTGGCGGGAATTCAAATCCGCGACCCGCAGATTGCAGGTAGAGTGCCATAACCACCAGGGCATAACAGGCCACAAGAGAGAGAGAAAATAACAGAAAGGCGTTATTTCGTAGCAACACACTTTTGGAGTAACGAAGTTAAAAATTTACGAGGCGGTAAGATTAAGAACATGAAAAAAACTCATTTATTCTATGAACATATTTAATCAACACTATTGAAAATAGAACATAATACACAAACTGAAACTTGAATTCACTAACATTTTCGTTCGACTTCAATCTTATATTTTTTGCTATAATCAAGTTTTCTTCAGGCAAAGTTCATAGCGCATTTTGATTAAGCTTTATATTTACAATATTGAAATAAGCAGAGCAAACGACATCCAAATTCCATGCCACACTGCCAGTAATTTAATTTCTGTCAATTTCTTCTAAAAGGTAAGAATTTTTTATATCAAATAACTAAACATGGCAAAAATTTTTTTTTTATTCTGGAATTAACTCCAATCAACTTTCGTTTGGAGTTCTTTTGATTAACACTGGGTACATAAGAAAAATCATAAGTTCAATTGTCCACACAGTTAAAATATATATATAACAGTTTAGTGCGAAGTAAAACCAAAAAGAAAGAAGCATCTTTTTTGTGTCTAATCAGTTTAACCAAGACGGTTAAAAAGTGTGGTCCTGCTCTAATTGGCTGTATAATTTAGAACATTCTGTTTAACCGCATAGTGGTCCCTAATTCTGCGTTCATGGACTAGAGGGAAGGTAACTAATCAATAACATCCTCCGCAAACTCTTGGGCTACTCTTGGCTTACCGAGTTTTATCGTCACGACTTCAAAATGTTAGTAATTTTTGCTGTTTGAATATCCAGTTCAATCTGAAAATTCGCACACTTAACAGACAGAGCGACCAAAGTGAACTAACAAAAAGTGTGGGTTCGTGAGAGAATTAAATTTAAGGATTTCCGAGATTTTTTTTGCTATTATTTTTATTTTAATTTCCGAGATTTTTTGCTATTATTTTTACTTTAATTTCCGATATTTTTTGCTATTATTTTTACTTTAATTTACGAAATTTTTTTGCTATTATTTTTACTTTAATTTCAGAGGTTTTGCTATTGTTTTTACTTTAATTTCAGAGGTTTTGCTATTGTTTTTACTTTAATTTCCGATATTTTTTGCTGTTATTTTTACTTTAATTTCCGATATTTTTTGCTATTATTTTTACTTTGATTTCCGATAAATTTTTTTGCTATTATTTTTACTTTAATTTCAGAGGTTTTTGCTATTATTTTTACTTTAATTTCCGATATTTTTGCTATTCTTTTTACTTTCATTTCCGATATTTTTTGCTATTATTTTACTTTAATTTCCGATATTTTTTTGCAACTATTTTTACTTTAAAATTGCAAAAAAAAAAAAGAAAGACTAACGATTGCCACCAGGATTCGGACAGTCTGTTTTTTTCACATGCATGAAAATTGTTTAGACGTGCATAATCATTAACTTTAGAATTTTCTGGAAATATTGACCGAGGAACGAGCGTCCATTTTTATTCTACGTCAAGAGTTTTCTTTATATAATTCAGTATGGTCTTAGGTTTTTTGTTTTTGTTTTTGGAAAGCCTTTTAAAGACCTCTTTTTCCTTGCAATAAGAAATACTATCCTTGTATATATGAATATTATATAGTTCACGCAAATTTTAAATGTTACTTAACAGTTATATTGATGAGAAATCCTGAATATTAAGAAAACTCTTTAAATTGTACATGGAAAACGAGCAGTAGCTCAGCGGCAAGTCTGAAAGCTTGTAACGCTAAAATCCAGGTTTCGATACCTGTGGTGGGCACAGATAACTCGTTGTTTAGCTTTCCGCTTAACAACAAACAAACAAACATTAAGCTGGATAAAAATCCATCTTTTGTTGTGTTTTTTTTTTTTGTCGTTGCGACCCATTTCAAACTACTTTACAAATATTGTCATCTTTTGACCTTCATGTAACAACTTCGAATTAATTTTTATGGTTCATAATGTGTAGAAAAAAACCCATCAGAATTTAAATCACATATAAGAATTAAAGTAACCGTTTGAATTTGACTATCAAACCCCGGCTATTAGTGTTGTAAATCAGTAAACCTACCGCTGGTGATATCAGGGGACATTTCAATAATGCAACACGCAGAGACCGTTAGGGTTATAACACTTCAGATGGTATTGGTATCTGAACAGTGAGTTACAGTATAATCTGATTGGATGCAATAAAAAAAAACTGAAATAAACAGAATGACTTAAAAAGTGGAAAGTTTTGTGTGTTTGTTTGTTTTGAATTTCCTCGCAAAGCTACACGAGGGCTATCTGCGCTAGCCGTCCCTAAATTAGCAGCGTGAGACTAGAGGGAAGGCAGCTAGTCATCATCACCCACCGCCAACTCTTGGGGCTACTATTTTACCAACGAATAGTTGAATTGACCGTCACATTATAACGCCCCCACGGCTGAAAGAGGCAAGCATGTTGGTGGCTCGGGGATTCGAACCCGCGACCCGCAAATTGCGAGTCGAGCTCCCTAACCACCTGGCCATGCCGGTGTCCTAACCACCTGGCCATGCCGGT
>NW_013673521.1:23794-26675 GCF_000517525.1 Limulus polyphemus
AGAGAAAAGAAATGTTGGAAATTTTAAGGCTTCCACGGTAGGTTATTTAAGATTTGAAGTTATTATTTTCTAAGTTGGCCGCTAGGCAAATGGTGGTGTTTCTGTAGAATCGCTCGAGGAACTATTGCTAAGCCTCGTATACGGTACAGAATGTCGATAATTACCTCTACGTAAACTAATTAAACCAATGAGATTACATCTTAAGGTAATGCAATAGAAATAAAATGAAAGGATCAAATATAGCTTAATTAGTCATATTCCTTCGTATTATCTACGTAAACATCAGCTATAGCCAGAAGCATGCCCTAATATTTCCATTCAAGCTCTATCCTTATTGGAAGATACACGTATTATCCTGACTGTACCTGCATCAAAATGATGAGACATTTTATGTTGATGAAAGCGAGAAATATTTAATGTTTTCGTTGGGTATCATTTACATTGTAATGAGACGTAATTTTGTGCTTTAATATTAAAGAACAAAACACGCGTCATTATATTCCCAGTTTGCCCCTGAAGAAGAAAGGTCCACCTTTCGAAAGCGCTCAGGTTATAGGGTTTTTATTCATCTCATTATACGTTTAGGTGTTTTATGCATATACACGAAACGTCACTCTGTGATTAGGTATTATGCGCAACGACATTTATTTGTGCTTAATACCAACATTGTTTTGTGTGTAGATAATATCTACTTCGTTTCTTTGAGTTTAAGTAGTAACTAAATCAAGACGAAACTTTGTTTTGTGTTTAGATAATATCTACTTCGAAATGAAACGTTTTTCTTTCAGTTTAGGTAGTAACTAAATCAAGACGAAACTTTGTTTTGTGTTTAGATAATATCTACTTCGAAATGAAACGTTCGCTGTGAGTTTAGGTAGTAACTAAATCAAGACGAAACTTTGTTTTGTTTTTTTAGACAATCTATTTTGTAATGAAACGTTTTCATTGAGCTTAGGTAATAACTAATTCAAAACGAAACTTTGTTTTCTGTTTGGAGGCAATCTATTCTGTAATTAAAGTTTTTTTTTTATTTTAGGTAGTAACTTTAAAACTGAATATATTATCGAGAGAAAACATGCGGTTCAACTTTCTTTAAATTAAGCAACAACAAAAAATACAACAACTGGATACCATATAAAAATTACTAACCTTAAAACAAGTTTTAAAAACGCGTATCTTATTAATTTATTATAGTTCTAACTGCCCTACAGTATTACCAACTTTGACCTCTATAATGCTTTGCACATTTCAAGTAACTTTAAAAAAACACACACAAAAAAAACGTTTTTCGGCGTACATTATGTAAATAATAAGTCTTTTTAAAATATGTACGTTTTAAACACACATAATTGTATAATGTAATTTATTATGTGTTTTGATACCACATTCATGTGCATTAATAACCACGTGACGTATGACAAAAAATATTTTACCATTTTAACGAACCTGCTCTCGAACCAGAGCGATGTAATGGTGCCTGATGCCAGTTCCTGAGGGAGAGTGATAAAGTGTGTACTGGGCAGCCTAAAAGAGCTCTAGTAGTATACACAATGGATAGCACACAACCATACTATTCTCTGTCACTCTAAGAGTTTGGTTCCGAAAGACACTTATTTTCGAGTTAAGCTGATTTTAAGTTTTTATTGTGTCAAAACTCAGCTCCAATTTCGGGTACTCGGCTACTCTTTTACCAACGAGTAGTAGGATTGACCGTCACATTATAACGCCTCCACGGTTGAAAGGGCGAGCATGTTTTGTGGGACGGGGATTCGAAACCGCGACCCTCAGATTACGAGTCGAGCGCCCCTAACCACTTGGCCATGCCGGGCCTACTACAACAGCACTACACCCTGTAGCGTATGCTCCACCACATAATATTTGTATAAGATATAAGGTTTCTATACAAAAATGTCCAATTCCAATAATTGGAATACATATATATCAAACTTAGATGATTGTATGTATATATGAGAAAACGCTGGAATATCAAACTTTTTTTTTCCTTTTCTTTTATTAATCTCTTCTACGGGTTTCGTGACTTCAAAGGTCACTCTTCAGGAAAGAGTTTTACTGAGAAATGCAAATTTATTTCTTCTATAGTTTCATACTTTACTTACTTTTTATTTTCTGTGAGTTTTAGTAACTGTTTCCATGGTTTCACAATTCGTACTGACTCTACACAACCAATTACTTCTGCCCTTTTACTACTGTCTATTTAAAGTGGCACCGAAAAAGTTTATAAAATACTTTTCCAAAATTAATCTTTTATGTTTTACATTACATTCCCCCCAAAAAAGGGGAAAAAGCATAAAAATATGGATCTTTTAGAATTTTAAATTTCCTCCAAATACATTCATTATATATATATATATCAAACTAATAACTAAGGAAACATTTTCTATTTTTTGAACCAGTAGCGATACAACAGCACCAAAGAACAAATTTACAGGGGAAACATAAGTTTGGAATATATAGAGTCATTTATTCGTTAGCTAAATAAATGTATAAACTTTTACAGACGAAGAAAGACGTAAATAAGGCTTAATGAGAAAAGGGTAATGATTCTCAGTACACCAAGGTTTAGTGGGAAAAGGATAATGATCCTTAGTACTCCAAGGATGATAAAATGAGAAATGATCCTCATTAAATATTGCCCTCAGTGTTGCAACGCTATAATTTCATATAGGAGAACCTGAAGACAAGAAATACCGATGATCTTTCAATATTTTATATGGGGGAACCTGAAGACAAGAAATACCGATGATCTTTCAATATTTTATATGGGGGAACCTGAAGACAAGAAATACCGATGATCTTTCAATATTTTATATGGGGGAACCTGAAGACAAGAAATACTGATGATCTTTCAATATTTTATATG
>NW_013673521.1:27586-35840 GCF_000517525.1 Limulus polyphemus
GGGGAACCTGAAGACAAGGAATACCGATGATATTTCAATATTTTATATGGGGGAACCTGAAGACAAGAAATACTGATGATCTTTCAATATTTTATATGGGGGAACCTGAAGACAAGAAATACTGATGAACCTCTAAAGATTAAAAACATGCACAAACTATGAAATAAGAATTTGTAAAGTGTGTTTTGTTTTTTACAAGCAACCAATCAAAATCAACGTGGCTCGGCGGCCTCCAAACAAATCCAAGATCAGACTGGGGAAAGTTTCTTATCCGCTGTCACACATGCAACAGTTTGTAATTAGTTAACGTTATGAACTATTCTTCAAATACAAATATTAATATTGGTTACTTACGGGCACTGATTAAGGATAGCTTGTTTGATTTATTGATTCTACGCTATGCGCTGTTTACTCTATGACCATGTCAACCGCGGGGATTGGGCTCCAATTTCGGAGATTATAAACCCTGAAGCTTACTGCTGAGCCATCGAGAGACAGTGACGGATGTGATTTCACAAAATCGATATAATTTAGTAGCATGTGGGAAACCAAAGATGGTGGGCTCATCGCTTCTTTTCATCGAAATTCTCACTTTTGACGATGAGGAAAACTACAGAGGGCGCTAATTTAATAACTTTTTCTGAAATGTAATAATATCAGAAAGGTGATTTTTCAAAGTGTTGTTTATCTGGTTTTGTACGATTCACCTTCACTAAATTATTTTTATTTTTCTTGACAGTGTAGAATATTACTAAAACGTACGAAAATTGCTTGTGTATTTCAGCCTGTAGTACTGGTCGAATAGAATATCTTACGTTTTTTTAAAAGATGAGCTATAATGTTCTTTGGACTTTATAAAAGCATAAACGTAAAATTTCTTAATTTTATACATTCAACCGAAGTTTTCTATATTCATATACTTCGTTAAATAGTTATACACAAAAATAAAAACCATTCTGTTTAAAATTGTTCTTACTGTATGCCCCCTGGTGGATCAGCGATACATTTACAAACTTACAACGGTAAACTATTGGGCTCAATTCCCTGAAGTAGACAGAAAGAGGGCAAATAACCCATTGTGCAGCTTGCCACTAAAAACTACCTTTCTGCAATTTTAATTATTAGCGCCATCTTTTGCACAAAACTTCAATTTAATTCCATTTCCATGAATTTGACAAGAAACAATTTGTTTGTTTGTTTGTTTTTCAGAATTTGTGCTCCAAGCTCCACCAGGAACATCTGCAATAGTCAGAAGCACCAACCGCCAACTCTTAGGCTGCGATTATCTGACCGAATAGCAGGATTTAACGGTCTCATTTATAGCCCACTTTCAAAAATTTGTTTATAAATTGTTCAGTTACTATATAATATGAAAATAATTTAACATTTCTGGCAAACAACTTCTTCCACCGATACATCTGATATCATGTCTATTTACAGAAAATAATATCAACTGTAATGTCGTCACTTCCATAAAGTAATACATGCCACTGAATCGGCAATAATACAAACTACTGAACCAGTAACAATACAAACTGCTGAACCAGCAATAATACAAATTATTGAACCAGCAACAATACAAACTGCTGAACCAGCAACAATACAAACTGCTGAACCAGTAACAATACAAACTACTGAACCAGCAATAATACAAACTACTGAACCAGTAACAATACAAGCTACTGAACCAGCAATAATACAAACTACTCAACAAGTAACAATACAAACTGCTGAACCAGCAATAATACAAACTACTGAACCAGTAACAATACAACCTACTGAACCAGTAACAATACAAACTGCTGAACCAGCAATAATACAAGTTACTGAACCAGCAATAATACAACCTACTGAACCAGCAATAATACAACCTACTGAACCAGCAACAATACAAACTACTGAACCAGCAATAATACAAATTATTGAACCAGCAACAATACAAACTGCTGAACCAGCAACAATACAAACTGCTGAACCAGTAACAATACAAACTGCTGAACCAGCAATAATACATACTACTGAACCAGCAATAATACAAACTACTGAACCAGTAACAATACAAACTGCTGAACCAGCAATAATACAAGTTACTGAACCAGCAATAATACAAGCTACTGAACCAGCAACAATACAAACTACTGAACCAGCAATAATACAAGCTACTGAACCAGCAACAATACAAACTACTGAACCAGCAATAATACATACTACTGAACCAGTAACAATACAAACTACTGAACCAGCAATAATACATACTACTGAACCAGTAACAATACAAACTACTGAACCAGTAACAATACAAACTGCTGAACCAGCAACAATACAAGCTACTAAACCAGCAACAATACAAACTACTGAACCAGCAATAATACAACCTACTGAACCAGCAACAATACAAACTACTGAACCAGCAATAATACAACCTACTGAACCAGCAACAATACAAGCTACTGAACCAGCAACAATACAAGCTACTGAACCAGCAACAATACAAACTACTGAACCAGCAATGATACAACCTACTGAACCAGCAATAATACAAGCTACTGAACCAGCAATAATACAACCTACTGAACCAGCAATAATACAAGCTACTGAACCAGCAACAATACAAGCTACTGAACCAGCAATAATACAAATTATTGAACCAGTAACAATACAAACTACTGAACCAGTAACAATACAAACTGCTGAACCAGCAATAATACAAGCTACTGAACCAGCAACAATACAAACTACTATGTTTTAGTGTTATAATCCCCCAAGGAATGCCGCTAAGCCATTAGGGGGCCTGACGATTTTATTTTGTAATCCACAATATGAAATTATAATGTTGTTGGATATTTATGCGCATTTTTTAACAAGCATGAAATTAGTGACTGGTCATTTTTGATTATATTATAATTACTGGCATTACTAATAATGGCTACTATAATTATTTTCGTGTAATAATAATTAGAATCGTGATTACCTGGATATATTTATTTTCTTCACATTCCTTTTCATTAGCGCTTTACATATTTTGAATCATTTGTCCGTCGCAAGAAATTACCCAGGAGGCCTTTCGTTAAATGCCAATATTCTTCAGATTGGAATGCTATGTGTATGCAGAACAAGCTAGTTAAAGAAAATAAATGTTTGCAGTCAATCAAAATTTTAATCATTTATGTTAAGCCTAAAAAAAATCATTTATGTTAGGCCTAAAAAAATATCTTTTCACACAAGCTACAATCATTATTTTAATCTTTAAAATTAAAAAAACTTCCTTTTTTGTTTCTAACATTTCATTTGCCAAAAAAGAAACAACAACTAAGTATCTGTTAATATAAATATTCAACTGATATAAAACTTATATAGAAAGAACAGTCTGTTTTTGTTGAACTGAAATATAATAGATATTTTTAAATGCTGCTTGTTTTTTATCTACATCTTACATTATAGTAATCGAAGTATTACCATTAATGTTCTGTTACCTTTTTAAAGGCAAATGGAAACCGTTTCAGGTGAGGAGAAAAAAAAGCCGCAAAATATTGTTTGATATATTTGAGTGATTCTCCTAACAGCTGCTTGTATTTTATCTCTCGAAATCGTGGAAAAGACGAATTTATTTTCTTATAACCTAAAATAAATAAATAAATGAACCTAAAGAGCATAGTAACTGCACGGAAGTCTGAATAGATCAAGCTTTAGAAACGTTATGTTAAATATATTTTGCTTTTTCCTCAGCAGTGTGGAATAGCTTAAATCTGGAGCTCCTTCCGAGATGGACATCAAATGAGTATAGATTTTTCACAATGGGTCATTTAAATTTTACGGTCTGTATGTAAATAGCTCATTTAGTAGTTATACCAAGAGGCTTTTAAGGGACGAGGCGAATGGGAAACGCCATCTGGTTTCTCAGAAAAGAAAGAATAAGACTATAAGCTTCGAAACTAAATAAATTTATCTTCGAAAGTAAACGCCAAACGTAATCACCCGCCTCTGGCCATTGAAAACTCTCTCAGCCAAGACAGTTATAGCTGAACATCTGAACTGATACGGTTCCGTTCGCTCGAATCCCTTATAATTGGTCTTATTTGGTTATTCTATTTAAACCAATACAAAGTTCAAGTCTATAGCTTAAGTTCGGGTATATTCTTATTGTACCACAATACTTAGAAGAAAGTTATCCCTTATTCAAAGGATTTTCCGAACACATTCTTCAAAAGTCACCAATGGTGTTAAAGAAAACTATGACGTCATCAAAGCCATAGAGACCGTAAGCGAAGAATGAGCACGAAAGCTAACACTAAATTCAAATAACGTTAAAAATCATGTAGGATAAGATAAGATTTGTGATAAAAGACACATTAACTGCAGATGTTGTTTCCCAAATTCCTCTTAATTTGTCACTGCGGATTCAAAATCAGACGTGTGTAAAATAACATTTCAAGTTTGCACTTTGTCTCCCACGAGTCACTGCCCAAGACATTTTTCATTGAGTATTATAACTCGTCTATTCATTTCTAATGCTTCGCCAGCTTTCAAAGTTTAAACCGTAACTTTTAAATATAACATTGTTAAGCACAATTAATTGAAATACGTAGAACAAGATAACATTGTTAAGCACAATTAATTGAAATACGTAGAACAAGATAACATTGTTAAGCACAATTAATTGAAATACGTAGAACAAGATAACATTGTTAAGCACAATTAATTGAAATACGTAGAACAAGATAACATTGTTAAGCACAGTTAATTGAAATACGTAGAACAAGATAACATTGTTAAGCACAATTAATTGAAATGCGTAGAACAATATAATATTGTTAAACACAATTAGTTAAAATACGTAGAACAAGATAACATTGTTAAACACAATTAATTAAAATATGTAAAACAAGATAAAATTTTTAAACACAATTAGTTAAAATACGCAGAACAAGGTGACATTGTTAAACACAATTAGTTAAAATACGTAGAACAAGATAACATTGTTAAACACAATTAGTTAAAATACGTAGAACAAGATAACATTATTAAACACAATTAGTTAAAATACGTTGAACAAGATGACATTGTTAAACACAGTTAAAGAGTGAGAGGTAAAATCATGTTGGTTAAGATAACATAGTTAAAAACAGGGATATATATATATATATTAGAATAATATAGCATAGTTAAACACAGTTAAAGAGAGTTATTAAACAATTAGGAGAAGATAACAGTTAAAGAAGATTAAAAATTAAGTAAAATAAGTATAATAAATAAAACATTTACTAAGAGTTAAAAATCACGTAGGATAACATAACATAGTTAAAAACGGGGATATATGTAGGATAACATAGCATAGTTAAAAACAGGAATATATATAGGATAACATAACATAGTTAAAAACAGGGATATATATATAGGATAACATAACATAGTTAAAAACAGGGATATATATATAGGATAACATAACATAGTTAAAAACAGGGATATATATAGGATAACATAACATAGTTAAAAACAGGGATATATATATAGGATAACATAACATAGTTAAAAACAGTCAAATAAATGATGAAATAGTAAATTCATTCACATTTTAACACTCTTTAACCATGTTAGTTAAAATATCACAAGGTGTCTCTTGTGTACCATTTTCTTGCTTAAAAAGAAATGATCCTCGGATGTGTTTTTTTATAGGCTTTAAGCCGTGCCAGAAATGCATGAAGTTTGATGTGATTACTGTCCGTGTTCTGTACGAAATGGATACCCTTAAATATAGATGGCGCTGCGCGTCTAGTGATTAGAATATAAAAAACAAAAACAAAATAAATGCGGTTTGCACTTTGGGACCGTGGGTTTGTAAGAATGACGTAAATCCATCAAATTAAACCATACTTCTAATGAGTGTTAAAGTTATTAATTTGTTTAAATCAGTAGATAATTGATTAATTCGCCAAATTATAAAAGTACTATCCTTAATCTATATATGGTAAACAGAAAATCTTATTAAAGATAATAATTATTTATTTACTGTTAAAACCGCTAGATGGCGCTTTTCAGATTAACAGCTGTTACTCATAATAAAGGTTTATTTCAATAATGTAACGGTTATTAGGTATCTGAAGTAAAGTGAATCTATTAAATATTTAATGTAATAAAGTTCATATTCATAGGCTGTAATTGCACAACAATGATATTATAATTAATATAGTTAATCAATAATTAATACAGTTGAGGAATAACTAATTATAACACTAGGTTTGTAAATGTGATATTTGCTCAACAAACTAAGAAATAAATTATACCTTGAAATAAGTAATGGGAATTTGTTTGTTTGTTATAGATTGTTTGTTTGTTTGTTTGTTTTGAATTTCGCGCAAAGCTACACGAGGGCTATCTGCGCTAGCCGTCCCTAATTTAGCAGTGTAAGACTAGAGGGAAGGCAGCTAGTCATCACCGCCCACCGCCAACTCTTGGGGTACTCTTTTACCAACGAATAGTGGGATTGACCGTCACTTATAACGCCCCATCGGCTGAAATGGCGAGCATGTTTGGTGTGACGGGGATTCGAACCCGCGACCCTCAGATTGCGAGTCGAATGCTTTAACCACCTGGCCATGCCGGGCCGTTTGTTGTAGAGCATCTGTTGTTGTCACCGCGGGAAATCAAACCCCAGATTTTAGCATTGTAAGTCAGTAAACTTATCGCTGTTCCACTGTGGGACATGATCATGATTATAGAAAAAATGTGAAAAATAAAAATACATATTCAACTTTTCTTTTTTAATTTCAGTAACAAAAAAAAAAATGAATCAGAGCAATGGCCCTCATCTTTACTGCCCCCCAGTGGCACAGCGATATGTCTGATACGCTACTACGTTACGATACGATACGTAGCTACAGCGATACGTTATTACTCCACTATTCATAACAAGTTCATCCCTTTAACAGGATTATCTCTGCTACTCAAAAATAAATCTTATAAGAAAGAGGCCCGACGTGGTACAGTGGTATGTTTGCGGGCTTACAACGCTAGAAACCGGGTTTCGATACCCGTGGTGGGCAGAGCCCAAATAGCCCATTGAGTAGCTTTGTGCTTAACTTCAAACAAACAAATCATCTTTACTGTTTCTTTGTTTGGAATTAAGCACAAAGCTACAGAATGGGCTATCTGTGCTCTGCCCACCACGGGTATCGAAACCCGGTTTCTAGCGTTGTAAGTCCGCAGACAAACCGCTGTGCCACTGGGAGGCATCTTTACTGATAATATTCATCGTGACCCTGGTTACTTTTTCATTGAACTGAAATACAAAATTAAATACGTTTTCCTATTTCCATTTTTTTTTCACTGCTTAACACTTGGAACTTATAGCTTAATGTCCTATTTCCTTTTTTTTCACTGATTAACACTTGGAACTTGTAGCTTAATGTCTTATTTCCATTTTTTTTCACTGCTTAAGACTTGGAACTTGTAGCTTAACGTTCAGTGTTTCTTAAAAGTTGATAAGCATCCAATGAATACAAATTACTGTTACTGGATCTGTCTACTTCTGAATAAAAGGATTTCAGAAGTCACGGCTCACTTCGATGATTAAGATAATTCTTTTATTTCTAAACACCATTAGCTTGCTTTAATTAACTAGCACAATCTAATTAATCAAACTTTCCGAATTCCCTTAGCAAAAATAAAAGTTAATTATATAACCTGTTCATACGCCAGTCCAAGGCTTTTCTTACAAAAACATATCAGGTTAATTATCAAAGTATCTGTTAATCACCCCGTTTCCAAACAGCAGTGAAGGTGTTTACACGTGAGAGAATCTTTGTTCACAAACGAGATAGACTTTAATGTACATTTACTTAAAATGTAAACAGAAATGTTACAGAGTTTCTAATATTCAAAATATTTGTACTGATTCAAAGAAAAGTAACAAAGTCACTAAACCAACTTTGCTCACCAGTAAACCAGCACTCCATACCGTTTACCAGTAAACCAGCACTCTGTACCGTTTACCAGTAATCCAGCACTCCGTACTGTTTCACCAGTAAACCAGCACTCTGTACCGTTTACCAGTAATCCAGCACTCCGTACTATTCACCAGGAAACCAACACTCCGTACCGTTTACCAGTAAACCAGCACTTTGTACTATTCACCAGTAAACCAGCACTCTGTACCGTTTACCAGTAATCCAGCACTCCGTACTATTCACCAGGAAACCAGCACTCCGTACCGTTTACCAGTAATCCAGCACTCCGTACTATTCACCAGGAAACCAGC
>NW_013673522.1:0-7371 GCF_000517525.1 Limulus polyphemus
AGCACATAGCTACACAATGCTATAACTGTGCTATGCCCACCACGGTAATTGAAACCTGAACTTTACCACCGTAAACTGTGAGGTTTACTGCTCAGCCAATGGGGGGAGCTTATATTTCTATAAGCATTATTATTTTCACAATTATGCAAAATACTTTTCAGATGATGTATCATTTGATCAATACTTGGATTAGAAACGAAAGTATATTTATTGTGCACGTCACAGATATTTACTAGTAGATTTGCATTTTAATGCATCAAATAAGAAAATTCCAACAAGCTAGGTACTATTTCAGAACCTTTTGATGGAATACATTCTTCCACCAGAAGCTTATTTCCAGTAGTGAATTAAAAACTATGTTTAGGCCTCAGTTATTTGTACAAATTTTAGAAAAGTAATCAGCATTTCAATATTTGTTTTTTTTTTGCTAAAATTAGAAATATTTATTTAAATTCTGGCATTGCAGATACTAAGTCAGTTAGATAAGTCTGTATATACCATGCTAGTCAGATAAGTAGATACTGTGTTAGTCAGGCTGATAAGTCTGAAACGCACCAAGTTAGTCAGTTAGATAAGTTTGTATATACAATCCAAATTTTAAAGGAAAGAGTTAACTCTCTCAGAATGTAATTTATATTGAGATAGATGTATTGCTTGTACACTGTGGTGAATTAACCAAGTCAGAAACTTACAAACCAGACATTAGATTTTAATAAATGTACACTTATGAATAGTGTTTGTGCTGTTATTTAGTTTGTAAACTTGTGTGCAATTGTACTATTACTAATAGGTAAAGATAGACTGAAATGCTAAAACCAGCATTTTCCCAAAGTGTGAGGCATGCCCTTCCAGGGAAGGGGCCAATGATCCCCCCGGGGGGTATGAGAGATTAGGATAGTTAGTAGTGCAATAATGCAAAATTAAGTGTTTTAATATTTTCAATTAACGAAAATAGTAAGTAATTACTACAACACACATACAGTATTTTAATGTTTATCAGCGTATTATATCTTGTCACCTAACTTGCTTTTTTGACTCATTTAAAAAAAAAAGAGGTGGGTGCGCAAGAGGGGAGGGGGTGAACAACACAAATTTGGGAAATGCTTGCATAAACAATAGTACAAAAGTTTTTTTTTACTGTATATGTCTCATATGAATTAATTAATAAAGATCCCAGTTATTGTGATAACTGGAACATCATAGCATATAGTTAGACGTACAACGTAATTTGTGATTAATGACACACGCACGAACACACTCAGGATTAGATAAAAGAGTGTGTTAATCCATTGTCATATTAAAACCACAAAACTGACAGACTATATTTTGTCAGGGTCATATTCCTAGGATAATTTATAATAGAAAATCGTCAGGTAATTAACATATTCTTAATTCTTACTTAAAACTTTTGACACATTTTATTAGTTCATAAATATCTTCTACAATAAGGAATTAAATATCAGCTAAATACATTATTAAAGTGGTGAAATGCACATTTTCTGTAAGTTGGGGTGATAGGGGTGGGGAAGAGAGAAAGATTTGTTACCAGTGAGCATAACAGTTATTCCTTGTAATAAAATTCATGCAGGGAGCAACAGGAACCAAGAAGTACTTTGTACACGATTCAACTCTATACACTCCCAGTTATTGTCATTACAGTAGCTCATAGTACTAGAAAATTCATAGGCAAATGTGATATGTGTGTGTATATGTTTGTGTATATATATATATATATATGTATCATACACAAACACTAGTTTTGAAGTAGTTAGGGGAGAACATGCTTACTTTTAGAGCTGCGAATAAAAGAACTAATATTTCATGGGTATTGCCCTCCGGTGGCACAGCAGTATGTCTGTGGACTTAAAACACTAGAAACTGGGTTTTGATACCCGTGGTGGGCAGAGCACAGATAGCCCATTGTGTAGCTTTGTGCTTAACTTCAAACAAACAAACAGTTCTTGGGTATCATATCTACGATAGATGTATATTACACACACCGGTAATACTTGGGTTTATTCTTAGCTGCAGATGAGGTTGATCACATGATGTGTCAGATTACCCTTGCAGCATTATAAATGACTGGAACTAGCACATTTGCAGTCACCCTCAGAAGTATGAGGAAAAGCAAGGATATTGCAGTGTTTAAAAGAAGCATGATAGTGGGTACTGGTCTAGCAGGTGCTACAGTTTCATTGGTCAGCTGCTCCAAGACCAACATCTTGGAGATTCGAGTTTATCAGTAATGGCAAAAGGTGAATAAAATGTCTGTTGCAAAGAGGGACTGTGATTGCAAATACATATTGACAGAAAGAGGAGAAAGACAAGATGGTAAAGTCCAATCATCACCAAAAATAAACCAAGTTACAGACATTCATTGAAGGTTAATCCACATCCTTCTCAAGTCATACTTTGGAAAGAATGTTGTAATGAGTGCACTATGGTAGTAGGAGACCATTACATGAATCACTGATCTCACTTACCAGTAAGAAAAAAAAAGTGCTTTAAGTGACATAAGGGAGTTTGTGCAGTGGACAAATGAAAACTGGTGAAAAATAATGACATCATATGGACCAAGCTTTACCCTTTTTGTTTGCACAGATGGAAGAAGACAGATTTAGAGAACGCCACTCTTGCCCTCTCTTGTGTGGTCCCAACTATCCAGGCCTCTGATGCCGGATTCATGGTTTCGGACATATTTTCCTAGCATACCCTGGGCCTATTAATCCATTTAGAAGGCAGAACGAAAGCCACAGATTACCTTAGCATCATTTCTGATCAAGTGCATCCAGCAGTACCTTGTGTGTACCTTAATGGAGATGGCTACTTCTGAGGTATCAATACTCCCTTCCACTGTACCCAAACTGTACGTGCATGCCTTGAAGAATATGACTGAGACTTCAGGTATCTCCCATGGCCACCATAATCCCCAGATCCTAATCCAAATGACCATCTGTAGGATAAATTTGAAAGACATAATTGCCATCATGATCCTATGCCTATATTACTCCATGTATCGTGTAGAGTATTAATGATTGGACGGAGAAAATTCCATCAGAAAACCTTGCAGCACTGTGTAGATCTAGTGCTATGTTTTGTCAAGGCTATTATTCAGGCAGAAGGTGGCCAAACCCATTATTAGGTATAGTTCCTAATGAAGTAGTCAGCTACTGTGTATATATATCATATTGATATATAATTTTTTATAACTCAAAATATATCCATGTTTGCTTTATGTTCCTTGAAATTTAAAGCATTTTCAGTTGAAGATATAGTGTTAGTTTTCTTCTGTTTTCTGCAAAACAGGAAATTTTGATATAATTACAATCGGAATTAAAAAAAATAATAAGGCATGGTGTGTTCTAATGAAAACATTTGAAAAGAACATTGTGGCTGTTTAAAGTTTTTATACCACTTTTTACAACTTCTGTATGAACCTCCTGACCACATATTCTGTATGCAGAATATAATTCTCCTAAGTACCCATATTGTATTTAAAATTCATATTTTTACCTACAGATGGCACCATCTTAAAGAAGCTCTTATTGATAAGAGGTCAAAACTTGGTGAATCCCAGTCTCTACAACAGTTCAGTAGAGATGCTGATGAGATTGAGAACTGGATTGCAGAAAAGATACAGATAGCCAAAGATGAGTCGTATAGAGATCCTGCTAACATTCAAGTGAGTAACAAAAATAAAGGATCCAAATTTAATTAACTTTTGTAGATAGTAGGGTGAAGTGTGTAAGTAATTAATGGGTGTTGCAGTCTGGAAATATAATAATAAAAAGTAGTTGATGGTTTGGAAAAGTTTTCACTTTTATTAGTAAAAATAAAAACACTATTTTATTAGTTTATTGAAGAAACAACTTGCAGGTGAAAATTTTAACTTTAATGTGAATAATAGATCTAATATTTAAAACTTCTAATCTAAACTTGTTTAAATCCAATTTAATACTAGTCTCAATAAAAATGACTCTCGTAATAAATTTGGTCCTCCAGTGGCGCAGCAGTACGTATGCTAAAACTGGGTTTCGATACCTGTGGTTGGAACAGCACAGGTGGATAGCCCATCGTGTTGCTTTGTGCTTAACAACAAACAAACAAACATAATAAGTTTGTACACTCAATAAAAACAATTTTTCTCTATAAATATACAATATACCTTGTTTACATACAATGAATTAATGTAAATTATATTCTTTTAGTTTTTCTTTAACTGTCTATGGGGTGAATAACTTTTAAATATCCAAAGTCTTAGTTCAGATGCTTCATTTTGTTAAATTAAAGAAAATTAGTTTGTGATTTCAACAACCATGTTTGCTTGTTTATAACATGATAATTTTTTAAATTACTTTTTTGGAATACATGTTACGTGATTGTCATCCATGTGTATTAAACTGTAGAGTAATAATGTCATAGGTGGTAAGTAGCGAGTCATTTTGAATAGATTAAAGAACCTTTTCCTCTGTATTATGGCTGCGGACTTACAACGCTAAAATCTGGGTTTCGATACCCGTGGTGGGCAGAGCACAGATAGTTCATTGTATAGCTTTGTGCTTTAATTACAAATAAACAAACAATCCTCTGTATTAGTTTGATTGAAGTCTCTGAAGTAAAACAGAAGAAAGGTATCGTTGATCTATCTGTAATTAATCATATGGATATTAAAAAAAATTTTGATTAAAATATCATTATAATTCTTATAATTGTGTTAACAAGTTGATCATATTAAGTTACAGCTAACAGATGAGGAGTTCAATATTAAGTGTAAAGGTTTTTTATCTCAAGTGTGTTATCAATCTAGAATTTTAAACTTAATTTCAGTAACAGTTTTTTATTGTTTAGTTAATTGTGTTATGTTTATTTTTTTAGGAACCAGATTTTGGGCTCCATGGATAAATGTGTTTCTTAAAGGTTTTGTATTTTGATTAAGAATTTTGTAATTGTTGAAATAGAGCAAACACCAGAAACATCAAGCCTTTGAAGCTGAAATTGCTGCTAATGCTGATAGAGTCCAGGCTGTTTTGGGTCTTGGTCAAAACTTGATCGACAAGCACCAGTGTGCTGGCTCAGAAGAAGCAGTGAAGGCTAGACTTGTGTCCCTTGCTGACCAGTGGGAGCACTTGACCCAGAAATCATCAGAGAAAAACTTGAAGTTAAAAGAAGTGAACAAAGAAAGATCATTTAATGCTGCCGTAAAAGATCTAGACTTTTGGTTAGGCGAGGTCCGTTTCAACGTTTCTACTTTTTTCACTTCACTTCTCTTTGTTTGCACTTTATTGATACTTAATATTCATATAACGAAACACCTGCAAAAATGTTATACTTAGCATACATACTAAGCATAAAAAAAAATACTATAACTTTCTTTTGGATTGTTAAAGTTGTATTTTCATTGCTGTTCAAAAGTTTGTAATTATTTTGCAGAGTAAGAAAGAATTTGCATTTAAAACTTGAAATTTTGACATTATCTCTCCTTATCCTTTTCTTTCCATTATATAGTCCTATTATCAGTCATTAGATTTGCAACTTCTCATAGATAGAGGGCAGTAAAGGGGAATGTACTTTAACACAATGTTATACTTTGTAAAACCACTCCTGTGCATAGGAAGAGGCATTTTAAAATTTTCAAATAAATATTTCAAGTGTTGTAAAAGTTGCTTCATTTATGAACAAAAATCACTGCCATTATATATTTTTTTCTTTATTGTTAAGTAAGTTTATTCTCGTTATTATATAAACCTTATTGAGGTATTAACTATTCTAGGTGGACTCTCTTCTGGAAACAGATGATTCTGGAAAAGACTTAGCTTCAGTACAGAACCTGATCAAGAAACATCAACTGGTAGAAGCTGACATCACTGTCCATGAGGACCGTATCAAGGACATGAACAACTTGGCTGACGGTCTGGTAGAGTCAGGACAGTTTGATTCTGCTTCTGTGCAAGAGAGGCGTACTTCCATTAATGAAAGATACGAACGCGTCAAAACTCTTGCTGCTTATCGTAGGTCTCGACTTGATGAGGCTTACACTCTTCATCAGTTCTTCAGGGACATTGCTGATGAAGAATCTTGGATTAAGTGGGTTTTTTATTACTTTCATACGATAAAATGTATGTAAATGCGTATATGTATAAACACAAAGTGTAAACAGGTCTTTAAAATGATTTGTCTTTTACAATAAATAAATAGAACAAAAATTAAAAAGTTAATTATTAATACCATTCAGTATTAGATTAACTTTGATGTATGCATGTGCCAGTTGTATATACTATAAACAAGCCATATTAGGCAAATGTAGAATGAATTATAAACTGGTTAGACAAAATAATTGTAAATTTTTAATAATATGTGAAACCATACTTCATCAATTTTTCATGCAAAAATATCGTACATAATTAAGAGTTATTATTTATGTATCAATATATATATATATATGTACACTGTCATTTAAATCTTTCTTCAAAATTCAGTATGTCTGTTTGTAGTATTGGTATGAAAACATTAACTTTACTATTAACAGAGAGAAAAAGCTCCTTGTTGGCTCAGATGATTATGGTCGTGACTTGACTGGAGTCCAAAATCTTCGGAAGAAACACAAGAGGTTTGAGGCTGAGTTAGCTTCTCACGAACCAGCAATCCAGGATGTCCAGGAAGCAGGTCAAAAACTAATGGCCGAATCAAACATTGGTGTGCCTGAAATTGAACAGAGACTTAAAGCATTAGCTCAAGCCTGGCAGGAACTTAAGGAGGTTAGAAAGGCTGATAAGTCTGAAACGCACCAAGTTTTGACTAACACGGTATCTACTTATCTGACTAGCATGGTATGTACAATACTTATCTAACTGACTAACACAATATCTACTTATCTGACTAGCATGGTATATACAGACTTATCTAACTGACTAACACGATATCTACTTATCTGACTAGCATGGTATGTACGATACTTATTTAACTGACTAACTTGGTATGTACCATACTTATCTAACTGACTAACTTGGTATCAACCATACTTATCTAACTAACTAACTTGGTATCTACCATACTTATCTAACTAACTAACTTGGTATGTACCATACTTATCTAACTAACTAACTTGGTATGTACCATACTTATCTAACTAACTAACTTGGTATCTACCATACTTATCTAACTAACTAACTTGGTATCTACCATACTTATCTAACTAACTAACTTGGTATCAAACATACTTATCTAACTAACTAACTTGGTATCAAACATACTTATCTAACTAACTAACTTGGTATCAACCATACTTATCTAACTAACTAACTTGGTATCAACCATACTTATCTAACTAACTAACTTGGTATCAACCATACTTATCTAACTAACTAACTTGGT
>NW_013673522.1:7381-12045 GCF_000517525.1 Limulus polyphemus
ACTTAATAACAAACAAACAAATATAAATACTACCCCCCCCCCCCCCCCCCTTGTGTAAACTATGTAAATGGTTACTGAGACATTAACCGGCAGAACTTAAGCAACTATGTAAATGGTTAAAGTAATACGTCATTGTGGAACCCAAGATTTAAAAAGAGAAGAAATAAAATTAAGTTAATTGTATAACCTAGTTACACAAAAAAAATTTAAAATGTGGATGTTATAAATACTAAATATGATTGCTCATTAAAGCTTTTTTTTGCCCCCACTGAAAAACTGATGAATATTTGCGAGCTGTACGTGTAAGGGTGAAGAACATTGAAGGGAAGCTTGGACTGTACTTAAAGTACTTTGTTCGAACATATAGTTGTATTTCTTCTCTGGTGGCATACAGTAGTTTTTGTCGAAAAAGTATTATGTTTTTCTAGATTCATGTTAACATTAATTGAGTTTTAAAGTGCGATGTACTACATGTTACAGAAATTGTTCATGCCAAAATGTATCTATTATTGTACTGGTTGCACTAATGATAATTTTCATTCAATTAAAAAGTTGATTCACTAAATGGCAGTAAAATAATTTTGATTTTTATAGGCTTAATGCCATAACGTGATAATTGAATACATTAATGAAAAATGAGCTTCCACTGCTTGAGACCCATTAGCTCAGAACAGTGGTTCCCAACTTTTTTTCTTTCCACTCACAGGCAGTATCTTTGTAAACATTTCATGGAGTTTTGCTGATATCACTAATGTCTTTCATAAAAATGTTTAGGTGTCCAATGATCGAGGAAACAAGTTAGAAGAATCTTTGACGTACCAGCAGTTCCTTGCCAAGGTGGAAGAAGAAGAAGCTTGGATTTCTGAAAAACAGCAACTTTTATCTGTTGAAGATTATGGTGACAACATGGCTGCTGTACAGGTAATTCTACAAGTTTTTAGTGGTATCCATTTCATAAATTTGTCAGCTCAACTTTATTATTATCATTTTTGTCTTTAAGGTTTGTCAGTTTTATGAGGCTGGGTTCTTTGCAGTAGGTGTCTGTGATTTGTTGGCGATAAATTTTAACGTTAAGTGGACAGCACACAATCACTTGTTTTAAAATAACATATTCAAAACAAGTCAAACGTACGTACACAAAAATAACTTGTCATACTATTGGTTACCACAGTTGAATCTAGAGCTATAATAATTCTCTTTTGCATCAAAAGTCCACACAGGCTGGTTCAATTACTGTAGAACACAATTGACAAAACGAATTCTTCTTCTCTATCTCTGTTATTACAATACAAGTTGTGAAACTCACTTCCAAAATCACTAATATAACTGTTGGCTACCACAGTTGTATCCAGAGTTTTAAATAATTGTTTCCTTTTCATCAAAGTCCACACAGGCAGTTTCAATCACTTTATAACAAAACGAATTCTTCTTCTCTATCTCTGTTATTACAATACAAGCTGTGAAACTCACTTCCAAAATCACTAATATAACTGTTGGTTACCACAGTTGTATCCAGAGTTTTAAATAATTGTTTCCTTTTCATCAAAGTCCACACAGGCAGTTTCAATCACTTTATAACACCGTTTGACAAGACAAATTCTTCTTTATTTCTGTTGTTGCAATAACACTTTCACTTTTGAAATTACCCGTTATGGCTAAACTGACAATCACGCAGTCTAACTTCACATTTACTTTTACTAACTTATATTAATTCCTCTCTATATCTGCGCATATTTATAACAAGCAACAGAAGATCTAGAAATATCTAGCCCTCTAGTACCAACAATATTAAACATAACAAGATAAAGATAAAACAGAGTAACTTATCGAAACTTGTCATAACTATCACTTTTAAAATAATTAACTATTAATATTTGTTATGAAAAATAAATAATCATTAAATATCAAATCACTAAATAAATTCAGTAATAACTGTTAAACTAAACAGTCTTGTGTATTCAACAAGGCTTAAAAGTGTATCTACATTAAGGTACAAGGAATATTGTATGCAAAATTATTTTTAAAAATATCTAGCTATTTGTAACATGAAGTGATAATAAAATACATATATAAAAAAATCCATAATTGAATGCCAAACAAAAACGGCATTTTCTAGGTAATTCGTACTAAATGTTTAGATTAATTTCATAATTCTTGCTATGTTATATACATTTTTTGAGCAAGTAAGTGATAATTTATGATTTCTTTACAAGTTCTCCATATTGCTTCTCTATTTTGATTCTCGTGGTGGGCACACTACAGATAGCCCATTATGTGGGTTTGTGTTAAAAACAAACAAAGTGAAAATCTTTATTTTAAAAATTGTAGAATGTATAATCTAAATATTTTTATATTTTTTAAACAACTGTTTATAGCTTTAGAGACAAAAATTAAATGAAGTCATTTGCTTTACTTGGATAATTAAATAATTTATTCGATTAAGGGGAAAAAAAAATGTTAATGATATTTTAGTTTAATTCCAGGAAGAACTAACGAATTTTAGTTTAATTCCAGGAAGAACTAAAGAATTTTAGTTTAATTCCAGGAAGAACTAAAGAATTTTAGTTTAATTCCAGGAAGAACTAAATAAGTGCTACTTGAACTTGGGCTTTAATTATTTTTATCTTTATAAAAATGCAATGTAATATGGCTATAGTTACTTTGTATAGCTACTTTTTATAGAATGGCTATAGCCATGGTTACAGTATCTAGGCATTTCATCTGGCTTTAGTTACGTACTCTTTAGAATTTTTCCAAATTATACATAGGTTATTAATGAACTATACAATAGGTCTACAGCTATAATATATGAATAATATATCATTGAGCAGACATTTTCACTGTGGATGTGAAATGGCAATGTATAGAAAAACAGCACGTGTTCATTAACTAAATATATAATCTAGCTTTGACAAACATGAGTGTATTAAAACGTTTCATTACTTTAAACTGGTGCATATTGTAAAGGATCAGATTGTCTGTAGTAAGAAGATAAAAGGCATGTATCTCTTTGCCTCAGTTGATTTGAATTGAATATTCTAATATTAGATCACTAGTGAAGCAGTTAAATTCTTTTTTAGCAGTTGAAGTTAAGACTTAATGCTGTGTTTAAATTTGTAACTATTACCATTGGAATACCATAAAAAGGTTTTAGTTTAACTGCTATTTTTAATCTCTGCAGTTAATGTTTAATGGTTAATGTGCTAGGTGCGATTATAAGAGTCCATGGTTCATGTCCCATGATCATTAAAAACAAATTGCACTCAGTTCTTTGGGGTTGTGTGTAAGAGTTTCAGTGGATGTTGTTGACTAATTACCCTCTGGTCTATAATATAAGAATTAAAGATGGTTAGTGGAGATAGTCTTTGTGTGAATATCAAAAGCAAACACTTTGTCTGATTTTATAGTGTTAGCTGTTAATCTACAGAGCTGGTGCGTAACTACTAGGTGATGTACTTTGAATAAAAACTAGCTCCAGGAGCAATCTAACTTCTGATGCTTTTATAGTCTCATATTGTTATAATAGTTTCAGGTGTTAAATAGTGATACTGTGGTTTCAGGTGTTAAATAGTGATACAGTAGTTTCAGGTGTTAAATAGTGATACAGTAGTTTCAGGTGTTAAATAGTGATATAGTGGTTTCAGATGTTAAATAGTGATACAGTAGTTTCAGGTGTTAAATAGTGATACAGTAGTTTCAGGTGTTAAATTGTGATACAGTAGTTTCAGGTGTTAAATCGTGATACAGTAGTTTCAGGTGTTAAATCGTGATATAGTAGTTTCAGGTGTTAAATCTTTTGAGTGAACCAAGTGCTATTATTTATAATTCAATCTTTTGATGTAACTCCTCCTTTCATTTATCTCCAGACAACCAGTCAGTCCTATAATCTTTGATATAGCAGACTAGATTGTTCAAAAAATTTGAAAAAAGGTTTTAATGATAAGTATGAACTCAATTTTAGGGGTTATTGAAAAAGCATGAAGCCTTTGAGTGTGACTTTGCTGTACATCGAGAACGTTGTGGAGATATAACACAAGCAGGTGACCAACTTATAGCAGACGGTAATCATCATGCCGACAGTATTCGTCAACGTCTACAGCAACTGCAGGATCGACTAAATGCCTTGGAGGCCAGCACTATCAGGAGGAAAGGAAAACTGAAGGATAATTCAGCTTATTTACAATTCATGTGGAAAGCCGATGTTGTTGAGAGTTGGATCGGTGGGCATTCCATAGCCTTAGTTCTTGTTTATAGAATTGTTATAATTTTTTTTTATATACTGTCTGAAGTGTTTTACATTGTTTCATGTACTTCTACTGTTTTTCACAGAACTTGTGAGAATTAGGCTATCTTTAAAATGTCCGTTTATTTATTCTCAAATACTTCTTTTTATCTATGTTCAGACTTGTGACAATTTTTATACAATTAACTCCTCTCATAAGTTCACACAAAATTCCTCAAACTTATAGAAATAACTGAATGATGTATGTATATACTGCATAAACTGGGGGTGGATTACCTTGTTCAACTTGTATAGATTTATAGTATTTTGGCACTTGTGTATGAAGTTAAAATTATAAATAATATTCAACGTTAAACTGGTACACAATTAAAAACATTTTATTTAGGCCTATCTGAGGATGACGTTGTAACGTCGAAACATG
>NW_013673522.1:12055-14336 GCF_000517525.1 Limulus polyphemus
CATGTTTCGACGTTACAACGTCATCCTCAGATAGGCCTAAATAAAATGTTTTTAATTGTGTACCAGTTGAACGTTGAATATTATTTATGATTTTATATAGATTTCTCTACTAATGAACTTGTAGAATACTCAATAAACACCTGCAGTTTAAATACCCACATATTCCAGATATGTACGTGACTACATAATATATTGTAGTAGGTAATTTAATTACTAATCCTGAAATTTAAAACAGGTGTTCAGGTTGCACATGTAAGTTTATGCTAACTAAAGAGCTATAAGTAATTTAAAGTGTAAACATAGGCCAGGAATTGGCACACTGTAATTTCATTTATGAGGCAATTTGTAAATGATGACACATTTAAATGTTATTATACAACAGTCAAATATGTATAAAAATGCCTCGTATACTGTAAAGCTTTGCAACAGCTTTAAACCTGTAATAGTTGTATGTTGCTATTGGAAATGGTTCATTCTATCATTATTATTATTATTTTTTGTCTTTTGGGTTGAATTTTAAAAAATGAGTTTGAACTCTGCATCCAGTATGGTAACTAGAACAGTATGTAGCAAATGACCGTGACTCTTTAAAAGAAAAAAAGTTTGGTTGTTTTCAGAAGTAATTTTTTTATATTGCTGGAGTACCTTTTTCTGTTTACATCTATATTGTGTGTGTTTCTCACGTGACTGTAGCGGACAAAGAAGTTCATCTTCGATCCGAAGATTATGGTAGAGATTTGTCTTCGATTCAGACGTTGCTTACGAAACAGGTTTGTTATATTTTTTCACGTGTATTTGCATATAAAGTTTGAGTTATTTTCTTGTATCTAGATTTTGGGCAAACATTAAACAATTAATGTGTAAATACACAAAACAGAGGGCCAATTTTGACGAAGTATACCAGAGTGTAGATCTGTGAATCCTGGTTCCATGTCCTGTTGCCACAAAATAAAAATTGCACCCAGTACTTTGAAGTAATGCATGCACTTTTTGATTAGAGTAACCCAAGCAATAGCAGTAGGTGCTGTTGACTAGCTACCTACCATCCAATATCTCAGTTCACATTTTGGGATGGATAGTGAAGATAGCCATTGTGTAGCTTTGTCTGAATATCCAAAAGAAACATTACTTGGAATTACTGAAATTGTAGTGTGTGATACTATGGCATACATGTTTAATAACTGTACTTGTAAACTTGGATGTACCCATACATGAAAAAAAAAATCAAATAACAACATAATTTTAATCATCGATAGACAGTAAAAAAAAAAACTTGTATTTTTATTTGTAGAGAGAAATACATTTTTTAGACTATCTAACTAAATGTACTTTGTTGAATATTTACACGTAAGATACCTGATGAACAGCATAGTTTATTTTTCCCTCCATCCAAAATAAATAGGAAACATTTGATGCTGGATTGCAAGCTTTTGAACAGGAAGGAATCCAGAGCATCACACAGCTGAAAGAGGAACTTTTGGTAGGAAATCATGACAATACCAGCAGCATTGTAAAACGTCATGATGATGTCATGACCAGGTGAGTTCATTGGTTCAATGAATGTGTGGCAGTTGAAGAATGAAAATGTGTGGTCTTCTGGCATACAACTCATGAGGTTAAAGTATTGGCCATTCTTCTTCCATATGCTACGGTTTAATAGGTTAGAAACCATTTATGATTGGCTTGTAACAAAAGATATGTGTCACAAAACACCAAGGTAATGTACTTTATATGTAGGTTTAATAGGTTAGAAACCATTTATGATTGGCTTGTAATAAAAGATATGTATCACAAAACACCAAGGTAATGTACTTTATATGTAGGTTTAATAGGTTAGAAAACATTTAGACTTAACCCGTAAATATTATGATTTGCTTGTATGCATTCCTAAATATTAGCTTGACCAATTGTTGAAAAAACTTGCAACAACATAGGACTTCTAATTGGAAAAATTAGTTACATGCATGTCACGTGAGAGCTCATCAATGCAAAAGGGATACTACTCTACATAGTCTCCGCCTTTACACTGGATCGTCAACTAATGGCAGTATAACATATTGATGCCATCTATTGGTGTAAATCAGTAATAATTAGCTCTGAAGGAATACATTAACTGAAAAGTAGGAGCTGCTGCAATAAGTTGTTTTGTCACTTTCATACTACATCATCAGTTTTTATATATAACTGTTTCATACTACATCATCAGTTTTTATATATAACTGTTTCATACTACATCATCAGTTTTTATATATAACTGTTTCATACTACATCATCAGTTTTT
>NW_013673522.1:15083-18125 GCF_000517525.1 Limulus polyphemus
GTACATAACCCTTTCATACTATATCATCAGTTTTGTATATAACCCTTTCATACTACATCATCCGTTTTATATATATATATAACTGTTTCATACTACATCGTCAGTATTCATGTATAACCCTTTCATACTACATCGTCAGTATTCATGTATAACCCTTTCATACTGCATCGTAAGTTTTGTATATAACCTTTCATACTTTTTCGTCAGTTTTCATGTATAACCCTTTCATACTACATCGTCAGTTTTGCATATAACCCTTTCATACTACATAGTCAGTTTTGCATATAACCCTTTCATACTACATAGTCAGTTTTGCATATAACCCTTTCATACTACATAGTCAGTTTTGCATATAACCCTTTCATACTACATCGTCAGTTTTGCATATAACCCTTTCATACTACATAGTCAGTTTTCGTATATAACCCTTTCATACTACATCGTCAGTATTCATGTATAACCCTTTCATACTACATAGTCAGTTTTCGTATATAACCCTTTCATACTACATCGTCAGTATTCATGTATAACCCTTTCATACTACATCGTCAGTATTCATGTATAACCCTTTCGTACTCCATTGTCAATTAACGTGTATAACATCAACAAAAAAACGACTGAATTTTAAAGTTGTTTTAATTGAGATTCCTTGAATAATCTTAAATAAAATGGCAACAAATATTTCAAGATTATAAATCCAAAATTTGAGTTTTGGTGAATTTTTTTTGAAATTTCCAAAATTATCAAGTTTAATATTGGATTTCTCAAAATCTTCTTGAAAAAGACTTGTTCAAAAGTGTTTTTCAAACTCTGTGATGTAGATCCAATAGAGCTAAATTATTTCAAGTAAGCATGTTTTGTGTGTAATAATTGTTGGTTTATACTCTAAAACTGTTTTTTGCACCCTGTTTTGAATTTTTTTTTGTTTAAAAAGGTTTTTGTAAAATTGTTTTTCTAATTTATATCAACTCAGAAAGATCAGTTAGTATCTTTTTCTTTTTTTTTCTTTTTGTGCACTATGAGCTGACATCTAGGTACTGGTTTTATACCGTATGTTTCACTTAATAATATATCTTTTTTATTTTTTTAAACCTGTGCTCTATGAGCTGCCAATTAGATAGTCGTTTCAATTGCATCAAGAGATTTACAGTCTTCTTGACAGGGCCTGATGGTTAGGGTACAGACTAAAACTTATGGTGTCAAAATCTGTCACCGAAGATGCTTATCTTTTCAGTTGTGCATATGTTATATTGTGATGGTCATTGGTAAAGCATAACCCAAGAGTTGATGATGGGTGGAGTTAACTAGCTCCCTTTCCTCTCTCTCTACTATCACTTCAAAATTAGGAACAGCTAGCATACGTAGCATTTGAGTAACTTAACACTAAACTTCCGTGAACAAGCAAACTTATTAAAACGTCCTACTATAAAATATAATTGTGATTGATATGAAGTTTGATAGTATTTTGACCTACAATTTTTTCAGTACTTGCTATATCGATGAAAAACAATTAAGATCATCAAAGAATTACATTACTATTGGTAATCAGTAATTATATAAGTTAAGAAATTGCTTAGCTCAAACAATCATGAGTTTAAGTGTGTTTATTTGAACGTATATGTAGGTGGCACAATCTCATGGCAGCATCGGAAGCCCGTAAACATCGCCTCCTAACCATGCAAGATCAGTTTAAACAGGTACTGTAGGACCATTCAATGATACATAATTTTTTATTGTTGGTTACAGGAAGCAATGCAAACAACATTTTGATTTTTTCCACTGTTTAACTTGTATGATGACATATGTATGATTAAAGTGAAGCATGCATATTAATATTTTAAGCTATGTTGGATTGTCATGATTTAAAACCTAAAAATCAATGTTTCATTGCAGATTGAAGATCTCTTTCTTACCTTTGCCAAAAAAGCTTCAGCATTTAATAGTTGGTTTGAAAACGCAGAAGAAGACCTGACTGATCCTGTCCGCTGTAATTCGATTGAGGAAATTAGGGTATTGGAATTTTTCTTTTTCTTCTACATGTCACTAGCCTCACAGGTATATGAACAAATTAAGAGATTCAGTATTCGAAAAAAAGGCCAGGCATACTCACCACAACAATGAGAAGGTCTATAGATAGTTATACAGATTAATAGCCAGTATAATAAATAAAAATTTGAATTAATATGTCTGGAAAAAAATCATAGAAAACTGAGAATTTCTTCATGTTTCAAGGTAACTGTCTTGTTTTAAATTTTGTTGTTGTTGTTTTTTTTTGTGGGGGAGGCAAACGTGCAGATTTATTTGTTACACTGACATATACCCGAATTTTGAACAAAAGCATTATTTAGAAACAGGATTAGAAATCCATCTACATAGTTAGTGAAAAGTCATTAGTGTAAAAAAAATTGAAAACTAAATATTAAGAAAATTCTAAACTAGTGTATATCAAGAGATTCTTAGTCAGATTGTTAATTCTTTCGGTTTTATAGTCCAGACATTTTAGTATAAGTCGTTATCACAATTTATTGTGTTTATTTGTAGGCCTTGCGTGAAGCCCATTCTCAGTTTCAGGCATCACTGAGCTCAGCCCAATTAGATTTTGATGCACTGGCAGCTTTAGATCAGGAGATCAAAAACTTCAATGTTGGCTCAAACCCTTACACTTGGTTCACCATGGAAGCATTAGAAGAAACCTGGCGAAACTTGCAGAAAATCATTGAGGTGAGGATTAGAGACCACAAAATTTAAGACTAGAATAATTTAATACATGCTAGACTTTCCTGTTGAAACAGTCAACTCAACTAAGCCTACAAACCCTAGTGAAATAAAGCCTCTTATGTAAAAGTGACCAGAGAAGGAGTATTTTAGAGTGTTAAGAGAGAAAGTTTAAAATGTAATGCTGAATTTTATACAGAATAAATTATTTACCACATATTTTGAATATTTCTGACAGTAAAATTATTTTGATATATGTTAAGACAGATTTGTTTTTAAATGTATGATATATAGTTTTGAATAAAGTTGTTTAAACATTTGTTTAAC
>NW_013673522.1:19080-20531 GCF_000517525.1 Limulus polyphemus
CAAACAAAAAAAAAGAGAAAGAGAGAGAGAATGATTCAAAACTGTTATAAAATAATCTCTTAGACCCCCCCTAAGTGGCACAGCAGTATGTCTGCGGACTTACAACGCTAGAATCCGGGTTTCGATACCCGTGGTGGGCAGAGCACAGATAGCCCATTGTGTAGCTTTGTGCTTAATTACAAACAAACTTTATTGATATTTCAGCAGTCTAATATCCTGATTTTTAGATGTGATTTTAAAAAAAAAGACTAATTTTAATTCGCTCTTAATTTGTTATTTATCACATTAATTTTAAATTTAGGAAAAAAAAGAAACCTTTACTCTCCAGATGATGATGATAATGAAATGTTTTTTTATTTCAACCAACATTTTGGCTATTGTGGCTTCATCAGAGCTGTTAAGTAGAAATAGAACTTGTACTAGTAGTCCGGAAGGAGCCAGAGTGACAAAACGTTGTTTGAAATAAAAAGCTTTTTTTTTATTATTATTATCTGGAGATAAAGGTTTTTTTTTCTTCTAATTTTTCTACCAAACTGTCTAAAACTTTCTAGTATGCACTGCAAATTCTGAAAAAAACAACAACAAAATAACACATTAATTGATTTTATTATCAATAATTAAAGGAAATTTTGTTAAATATCTGAGCAATCAACTTATAAAGAAATGTTATTAAAATTCCTTTAGGATGTACATGTATTTCAGTTAAACTTCTGTCTAACAAATAGGTTATAAGTTTGGTAATCGTTTTAAGGAACAACAGTTAACAGAACAATTCTGACTCTTTCATGTATTTCTCCTGTAGAAACCAGAGTGGTGTTTCAGAAGATGCACTAAAAGAGTTTAGCATGATGTTTAGGTAAGTCTGAAGGCTTATAATGGTAAAAACTGGGTTTTTGATATCTGTGGTGGGCACAGCACAGATAGCCCATTATGTAACTTTGTGCTTTACTACAAACAAAAGTAACTACTGAAAATTACATAGAGTGTTCACCTCTGTTAGCTGTGAGAGTTGGAAACACTCATCAAATGCTAGTTGTCCATAAATCAATAAGATATTGAGATCCTACAAAATCAAAACAACCTTAGTAACATCAAATGTAGTTAAAATATATTGTCAATAAAGTTCTTTAAAAACTTGCATGCCTTGTTAATAAATTGGTTTATGAAAGAGTTTTATTTTGTTTTATATAATTTAACTTTCTTGATTAACAAAACGATAAATAAGATATATATTTTTTCAATATGGAGTAACTGTGCTTAAGTTTTTCCAGATATTCACTGATTTTGTTATTTCTCATAGTGGAAACACATAACCAACTGATTTTGTTATTTCTCACTAGTGGAAACACATAACCAACTGATTTGTTATTTCTCACAGTGGAAACACATAACCAACTGATTTGTTATTTCTCACAGTGGAAACACATAACCAACTGATTTGTTATTCTCAC
>NW_013673522.1:21531-25442 GCF_000517525.1 Limulus polyphemus
GTCTAACCTCACTATAATTTTTTAAGTTTCTAAAATTTGTTGTGAGACTGTTTTGAAAAAAAATATTAAAAAGATACTTTCTTTCATCTTGGAATACATTTTTTTTATTATTGATCAGAAAGTTCCATTTTATACATCCAGTCAGTTTTAAATTGAATATGTATAAAGATATTTCTTTACATACTTTATTTTGTCAACTGACTGTGTCACTATTTCTGGCTATAAATGATAAAAAATAGCAAAAACTGACAGAGAGTTATCCTTGACTTAGGACATTTCAAAATAATGTCGCAACTGCCTTTATCAGGTATCATGATTTTTGCCAAGAGAATTCTTGATCGAGATCAATTTATGTCTGATAAATATAGTTTATTTTCAATAAATGCAAGTTCGTTAATTTGTATATGTTATTTGAATATGATAAGCTTAACAATAGTATTCAATAAATAAGCCACAGGAAAAGTTTTTTGTTTTGTTGCAGACACTTTGACAGAGAAAAGATTGGAAAATTGAACCATTATCAGTTCAAGAGTTGTCTGCGAGCTCTGGGTTACGATCTCCCAATGGTGGATGAAGGACAACCTGATCCAGAGTTTGAAGCTATCCTTAATGTTGTTGATCCAAACAGGGATGGATTTGTGTCCTTGCAAGAGTACATGGCCTTCATGATATCTCGTGAAACCGAAAATGTGCGATCTAGCGAAGATATTGAAAATGCCTTCCGAGCAATCACGTCCGGTGACCGTCCATATGTCACAGCTGATGACTTGTATGCGGTAAGAATTATCTTATCAAACTCTTACAAAAGCAGTAAGCTGGTATTAAATCTAGCTGGTCGTGTTTACTGAGACTATGCATTTCATAAATAGATAAAAAATAAAGAGATTTGAGATTGATTATACTATTTGTAATTTTTGTACTTTCTTTGTAAGACTCAATATCTTATTTTGAAGAATATTAAAAGGTTTGTACACTTATTCACATGGTACTAGATTTTCATGTGCTTTCTGAAGAAGCTCGGTTTCAAAATCTGAACTGTTTTTCTCTAATTTTGAAGAATAACAAACTGAGATGAGTTTCAATGTTCAAGTCCTTCTTAAATTAGCAGAAAAGATACATTAAAATACTCTTTTATGTAATAATCATATTCAAGGTTGATTCTGGCCAACTTGGGGTTTTGCTGGTAACTTCCAACAAATATCAGTATTATCTGCATGACTTCCAAGTTTAAAATAAAAAAGTTTGAAGTATGATGTTCTCAGTTTTGACTTTTTTGTCTCTACAAAAAATGAGATATGATTTTATACAGATACTTTGAAAAACGTTATTCTGTTTTTTTCTTATTTCAATTATTTTATGTTACTTAGAACCTCACTGTTCAAATGGCCGATTACTGCGTGTCCCACATGAAACCGTACGTGGAACCTAAGAGCGGCCGCACCATAACTGGAGCGTATGATTATGTGGAATTTACTCGCTTACTTTTCCAGAAATAATTTGTTTTGCCTTGTCTGTGAAGTCACTATAATCCTAGAAATATGCATTAGCTAATATATATATGTGAGAAGCTTTCTATCGATTGAATAAAACTTGGCAGTCTTGTTTGTCAGAAACTGTAATGTTCAAAATAATATTTAAGTTTAAATGATTGATGGTTTCTAATATGATAGTGAGTTTTTTACAACTAATGTATTAAGCAAATCTCTTTTTATTTAAGTCACAATAATTTATTTGTTTTAGTTTAGTTATTATTTTGGTCTTAGAATTTTTGTTCAGTAGCTGCCCCATATACAGGTAGTGTTATTTTGATCAGATCTTATTTACGTTACGTACTTTGAACATTTTCGACATTGTTAGAAAATGGATAGTGAGCTAAATAATGACTAATAAATCAGAACTAAGCCACTATATCTGCCTAATCATACAACATTTCTAGGGTTTAATTTGATTATTAATATATTTTTTAAGTCTGAGAGGCGAGTATCATTAAATTTAGAAATTTTATGTTGAACAAAGTAACATCTTAACGTGAGAAACATGATATTCTCAGAGAGTTTTTGTGCTATCTTCACACGAAAAATAAACAAATTTTTATACAAATACTCCAGTATTGATACTTTAACTCTCACACTGTTGGACAGTGTATAAAGCATCTGTTTATTAATATAATATATATATTTTATCTTAAAATGTTTGCATGTAATTTTACAAAGATGTTGTTAGAACTGGCCTTCATTGAAGCATAACAGTTTAAGTATTGACTTCAAAAAGAAGCGATTAAGTACTACCATACACACGTATGTGCCTGTGTGTGTGTGTGTGTATGTGCTCTCTCTGTCTTCTTACTCTGTGTATTGTTAAACATTTGCATTTTTATAATATATATATTTAACTGAAAGTATTTATAATGAATATTGTTTAAACTTGTGCGCTGTGTCGTTAGGTAGTGAAAACGTGTATAACGTGAAGTTAAAAGTAGTTTTTCTGGAAAGGTTTTCATCTAATATTTAATAGGTAAGAAATAATTATTGCCGGTTTTCCGTACCTGTATTTATTTAGAGTTGTACTTTAATTTTTTTAAATTATATTAAATAATAATACTAATAAAATTTATTTACTTTACTTAGCAAAGTTTCTATTTTCTGAAAGCTTCACAAAAGCCTTAAGCGATTTGATCACTGTAGTCCAAGATAAGGTGTTATTTGGGTTGGACTGTTGTTAAAAGTTATTTTAAATAAATTTATTCCTCATTGATGTTTGTGTGTTTACTTGACAGTACAAAGCAAAACACAATTCTGAGATACAAATAAAACTTTTCCTTTGTTGATCTAAATATTGGCCCGGCACAGCCAGGTGGTTAGGGAGCTCAACTCGCAATCTGCGGGTCGCGGGTTCGAATCCCCGTCTCACCAAACATGCTCGCCCTTTCAGCCGTGAGGGCGTTATAATGTGATGGTCAATCCCACTATTCGTTGGTAAAAGAGTAGCCCAAGAGTTGGCGGTGGGTGGTGATGACTAGCTGCCTTCCCTCTAGTCTTACACTGCTAAATTAGGGACGGCTAGCGCAGATAGCCCTCGTGTAGCTTTGCGCAAAATTCAAAACAAACAAACAGAAATATTAAACAGCTGTTTATTAAATCAAAGAACACTATGACTATCTGACTCAAATATTTTTTTCTTTAACCTGATATTTTAACACAATATTCTGAACTTCATAATTTTTTTTTAATTTAGCTCTTCATTATTAACTCATTTTTCAATGTTTTGTTAAATAAAAGTACTCTAATCGATTGTTTTTGCAATTTGTTTGGTTACTAGCATTTACTTTGTTACGAGTCTATTAATAAAGGATTTTTTATACGGTAATTAAAAATGTTAACGGTTTTCAAGTATATAATTTATGTTTAACAATTTATTATTCAAAGCAGTTACTGCTAAGCAATTGTACTTAAGTAAAATAAGATAAAATTTATAAAGTTATAAATAATTCTTGAATTATGTTGTATGATTACAAATATTTCATGTTTGAAAAATGTTTTAACACATCAAGTTCTGGGTATAACAACTCTGAATTACATACCCAGACTGTAAGTCCAAAGATTCATGGTTCTCATCCCACTACCTCAAAGAAGTTGTCTGTTCTTTGGAGTCATTGATGCTGCACTATAATAGTGTAGGGCAAATCCAACTCTTCAATCAGTCTAAAGTAGCCCAAGAGTTGGTGAGAGATGCTGTAGGGCAAATCCAACTCTTCAATCAGTCTAAAGTAGCCCAAGAATTGGTGAGAGATGCTTTAGGGCAAATCCTACTCTTCAATAAGTCTAAAGTAGCCCAAGAGTTGGTGAGAGATGCTGTAGGGCAAATCCAACTCTTCAATCAGTCTAAAGTAGCCCAAGAATTGGTGAGAGATG
>NW_013673522.1:25632-26885 GCF_000517525.1 Limulus polyphemus
TTTATGCGATAAACAAAAGGGTAAACGCCGTTTCTTTAAGTATATTTAAGAATCACTGAAACAATAAAGTACTATACACTAAATAACGCGATCTCGTGTATCTTCTAAACTGTGTTATTCAGTAACCATGTTATAATTTGTTCGTGCATCTTTTATATATCTTAAAATATCATGTAGAAACAAAACATAATAATGTTAAATGATTAGCTGAACGTTGCTTTTATTTGTTCATAATTCTCCTTTTGATTTCTTTGAATTTCGCGCAAACCTACACGTTCCTAACTTAGCAGTGATAGACTAAAGGGAAGGCAGCTAGTCTTTTTAGTAGTCGACATAATAAAAAATTAAAAAAAAACTGATATCTAAAGCACCAAATTTATGGTGTTGTATCTGGTTATGAATTAATAGCATCATATTCAAACTTTGGATTAAATAATGCAAAAAAATTAGCTTCTTTTACACTTTTATCAACTTCTAGTTGATGTATTATGATTGTTTGTCCTCGTGTAGCTTTGCGCGAAAATTCAAAATAAACAAAAACACATTGTGGTTGTTCGTGAACCTAATCCAGTAACTGATTATCAGCATTCTAGTTGATATATTCTGGTTGCTCGTCAACCTAACCCAATAATTCATTGAAGTATTTTAAAATAAACATATCTACATTGTCCTATCTTGCAGGTTTGTGATATTTTATTCAAATAAAAGCAGATCTGGATGAGACCTCAAGTTATTCAAAGAAAGCTTGATGGATATTTTTAAAACTTTAGAGTTAATCTTTAAGGAAAATATGACCACTAGCAGTAACTTCAGCAACACAACAACCCCCACAGCTCCAGAATTTGTCAGAGCAGCAAATACCTAATGGTATCTTCTTATACTGAAATTTCAAGGTTGAACCCCAGAAATAGCTGTTTAAGACGGAACCAAGATAGTGTGTTTTTAAACTTTAATACAAATAGCACGAATACGAAATAGAAAGGCGAATTATCTCCCTTTTATAGCCATAAGGTAAAGAGGAAAGCCTCTTTGTTTGCTTGTTGTTAAGCGCAAAGCTACACAATGGGCTATCTGTGCTGTGCCCACCACGGGTATCGAAACTCGAATTCTAGCGTTATAAGTCCGCAAAATTGTCGTTATGCCACTGGATGGGGGGGGGGGGAGGCTCTAGAAGGGCTTATACAGACGCCCTACACTATATAATAAACGGTGCCACTGGGGGACTCTAGGAGGGCTTATACACACGCCCTACA
>NW_013673522.1:27663-30156 GCF_000517525.1 Limulus polyphemus
ACGCTATGTCTGTGTTAGATAGTAAAGATAAACACTCTTACAAACTTACACATCTTTATAACTCTGTTCTGATATTCATTGTTCACAGAACTATGTGTGTCAATTGTTCCAAGTTCATGTGTTAGATAGTGAAGATAAACACTCTTACAAACTTACACATCTTTATAACTCTGTTCTGATATTCATTGTTCACAGAACTACATGTATCAGTTATTTCAGTTCACGAAATGATGTGTATCAAACATTCCGAGCTTATGAAACTATGCGTATAAGTTATTTCAAGTTCACGTATCTATGTTTATCAAATATTGCAAGTTCATAAAATCACGTGTATCAAATATTCCAAGTTTATGTAACTATATGTATCAAATATTCCAAGTTTATGTAACTATATGTATCAAATATTCTAAGTTCACCGAACTATGTTTATCAAATAATACAAGTTCACGGAACTATGTTTATCAAATAATACAAGTTCACGGAACTATGTTTATCAAATAATACAAGTTCACGGAACTATGTGTATCAAATATTCCAGTTCATGGAACTATGTTTATCAAATAATACAAGTTCACGGAACTATGTGTATCAAATATTCCAGTTCATGGAACTATGTTTATCGAATATTCCAGTTCATAGAACTATGTGTATCAAATATTCTAGTTCATGAAACTATGTTTATCAAATATTCCAGTTCATGGAACTATGTTTATCAAATATTCCAGTTCATGGAACTATGTTTATCAAATATTCCAGTTCATGGAACTATGTGTATAAAATAAGTTCCATTTTGCTGTCACTTGGATATTAATTAATTATTATCAAACATTTTATTTAAAATCAGACATCAACGAATACATTAAACTTTATTGAATACAAGTTCTTCACCTCAGACTTTCTTCATACACGAAGTGAAGCTACCGGCCAATCAGAAAAAAGTATTTTTAAAATAGTTATTTTTAGATGCCTCTTTTTGACCTTGGTAAATAGTTTGTGTTAAAACAGCTTCTGCCACTGACTGTATTTATTGATTTCAAGGCAACTGAAACAACGAGTTTGTGACCATGGTCTACGTATCTTCACTTATTATTCAATTACTTGTTATAGTTTTCATTTGTCGTTCTTCAGCAGGCGCAAATGGTAAGTTGATTACTTGGTGCTAAAAATTAAAACAAAAAACACTTTAGAAGACAAATACCGTAAAAATATACTTTCTCAACTTAAGTAGATATCAACATTCCATGTATTTATCAAACAGATATTTTCAACCAACGGCAAGAGGGTTTTTGGCTATTTATTTTGTGCTTTTCACCTGTTGCAAAAACAATCGCACAAGAAATAGGTCTTGGACATTTCTTTAGACGCAACCTGTAACAAACGAAGCCATTGTACAAGTAATACAGTCACGTTAAGTCACGATCATGTTATTATTAACGGATATGCTTCTCCCCTGGTTTTAACAGAATCGGGAACAAGAACTAGAAAACGCTAAATTTGGAAATTAGTTTCTTTAATCTCCAGTGAAGATTCTTAGACAGGAATTTTGTATATAAAAATGGTAGAAATATATAATTAAAGACCCATTTCGTGTTTCCACTTTTTTATGTTTAAAAGTGGTAGAAATATATCATTAAAGACCCATTTCGTGTTTTCACTTTTTATGTTTAAAAGTGATAGAAATAGATCATTAGAAAGACCCATTTCATGTTTTCACGCTATATGTTTAAAAGTGGTAGAAATAGATCATTAAAGACCCATTTCGTGTTTTCACGCTATATGTTTAAAAGCAGTAGAAATAAATCATTAGAGAGACCAATTTCATGTTTTCACGCTATATGTTTAAAAATGGTAGATATAGATAATTAGAAAGACCCATTTCATGTTTTCACGCTATATGTTTAAAAACGGTAGAAATAGATAATTAGACAGACCAATTTCATGTTTTCACTTTTATGTTTAAAAGTGGTAGAAATAGATCATTAGAGAGACCAATTTCGTGTTTTCACTTTTATGTTTAAAAATGGTAGAAATATATCATTAAAGACCCATTTCGTGTTTCCACTTTTTATGTTTAAAAGTGGTAGAAATATATCATTAGAGAGACCCATTTCGTGTTTTCACGCTATATGTTTAAAAGTGGTAGAAATAAATCATTAGAGAGACCCATTTCGTGTTTTCACTCTATATGTTTAAAAGTGGTAGAAATAGATCATTAGAGAGACCCATTTCGTGTTTTCACTTTTATGTTTAAAAGTGGTAGAAATAGATCATTAGAGAGACCAATTTCATGTTTGCACACTATATGTTTAAAAGTGGTGGAAATAGATCATTAGAGAGACCAATTTCATGTTTTCACACTATATGTTTAAAAGTGGTAGAAATAGATCATTAGAGAGACCAATTTCATGTTTTCACACTATATGTTTAAAAGTGGTAGAAATAGATCATTAGAGAGACCAATTTCGTGTTTTCACGCTATATGCTTAAAAGTGG
>NW_013673522.1:30976-36149 GCF_000517525.1 Limulus polyphemus
ATTTCGTGTTTTCACTCTATATGTTTAAAAGTGGTAGAAATAGATCATTAGAGAGACCAATTTCATGTTTTCACACTATATGTTTAAAAGTGGTAGAAATAGATCATTAGAGAGACCAATTTCATGTTTTCACGCTATATGCTTAACACACAGATGTAACCAAAATTGTTGAAATTCACAAAATGTTTCAGGATTCCTGCTCTTTGATTAATTAAAAATTATAAATTTTTCTTGGAAATGTAGAATTAAACTTATAAGAATAGGCTTATGAAATATTTCTTACACAATTCTCAGAAATGGGCCCACCGCCACTCTCCCCGGTGTTTCAGCATTAAGCTTGAGGGCTTATAACGTTAAAAATTGCGTTGGGTTCAATAACCCTCAGTGGCCACAGCGCTGATGGCCTATTGTGTAACTTTGCGCTTATACACAAACAAAGAAAACAATAACCGTTATCGTCAAAAATAGGTTATATTTAGACTGTTCAAGTAAAACAAACACGCATTTTATTGAGTTTCTTTTACCAGTAATGTAATTACTTGTATTTAGAGCTGATTCATCATTGGTTAGCTGTTGCGTCCAATCATTTTTGCTTTCAGTGTTTGCTTGTTTGTTAAGCGCAAAGCTTGACAATTAGCTATCTGTGCTGTCCCCACTATGGGTATCGAAACCCGGATTCTAGTGTTGTAGAATCTAGGGTACATTTTTTTATTTATTTTTTGCTTTTAAATAGTTTTCACAAAACTCCATATATGAATAATAACTAAAAGTTCTGTAGCGGTTGCTTTTATTCAAATCAAAACTAGATTGTAAATGTCTTCATAACACCAAAATATCAAATTTGGCAATAAGGCCATTTTAGTTTCAAAGTCTCAAGCCACGGCATTACTATGTTTTCTCTCGTTGTCCATAAGTTTTGGTTAATTATCTTTCTCAACAGAAACTACAACTGAAATCTTTTCCATGTTCCTTAGAAATAGATTTGTATCTCCAATTTTCATTCGATGCTTTTTCAGATGTTGTTACTCTTTGTTTGTAACAAAATATGAAGTAAATATTGATTTTTGTGTGTGTGTATGGTGAGGGGAATTCATTTTCGTCAGATCGGTTACTAAGAAAACATTTGCATCTTTGCTAAATTTGATTTCACTTATAAAAAACAACAACCCGAATTTGAAGGCCAAACTAAGAAAACATTTGCATCTTTGCTAGATTTGATTTCACTTATAAAAAACAACAACCCGAATTTGAAGGCCAAACTAAGAAAACATTTGCATCTTTGCTAAATTTGATTTCACTTATAAAAAACAACAACCCGAATTTGAAGGCCAAACTAAGAAAACATTTTCGTTAATTAATAAATAAGATTGCCTTTTTTTTTAGAATCTTAATATTAATCAACACGTTGTCTTAATTGGGGAATATGAAGTTTATTTCCTGTAAAATAACTATGGCCAGGTGGTTAAGGCGCTCGACTCGCAATCTGAGGGTCGCGGGTTCGAATCCCTGTCACACCAAACATGCTGGCCCTTTCAGCCGTGGAGGCGTTATAATGTGACTGTCAATCCCACTATTCGTTGGTAAAAGAGTAGCCCAAGAGTTTGCGGTGGTGGTGTTGGCTAGCTGCCTTCCCTCTAGTCTTACACTGCTAAATTAGGGATGGCTAGCGCAGATAGCCCTCGTGTAGCTTTGCGCGAAATTAATAAACAAACAAACAAACTATAAAAAAGAACGGTATTCGAAAACGTATATCAAAAAAAATGTTTATATTGTCGACTAATTAAGCTTCTTTGAATAATATTTAATACATTTTAACACATTTAATAATATTTTAAGAAATAATCACAATATACAAACTAAAATCGTATTGTTATTGTTAGTAAAATAGCACCTGTTGTAGCATTGCTATTGTTACCTAACGTAACCGATTATTCATTACTTTTATGTTAATTTTTATAGACGATTTTAACAAAGAAACGACCACACAAGTTGTTGAGAGAAATGCTTATCCAACCGAGACTTCAGAAGTGTCGAATCCTTCTGGTGATGAAGAACTACTTTATAAAGAAAAGAAGACTGAGGAACTCAGTACAAAAGAAAAGAATGAAAAACCAAGCACAGAATATAAGAATGAAGATCTAAAAACAGAAAGAGAAAAGGAGGAACTGAGCGAAGAAACTGATAACACCGAGATAAATAAAGAAAACGAGATGAACAAATCAAATACTGAAGTCAAGAATGAGGAACCAGGTCAAGAAGACAAGAACGAGGAATCAAATAAAGAAGATAAGAACGAGGAATCAAATAAAGAAGACAAGAACGAGGAACCAAATAAAGAAGACAAGAACGAGGAATCAAATAAAGAAGATAAGAACGAGGAACCAAATGAAGAAGACAAGAACGAGGAATCAAATAAAGAAGACAAGAACGAGGAATCAAATAAAGAAGATAAGAACGAGGAACCAAATGAAGAAGACAAGAACGAGGAATCAAATAAAGAAGATAAGAACGAGGAACCAAATGAAGAAGACAAGAACGAGGAATCAAATAAAGAAAACAAAAAAGAGGAAACAGATAAAGAAGACAAAAAAGAGGAAACAGATAAAGAAGACAAAAAAGAGGAAACAGATAAAGAAGACAAAAAAGAGGAAACAGGTAAAGAAGACAAGAAAGAGGATCTAGATAAAGAAGACGAGAATGAGAAACCAAATAAAGAAGACGAGAATGGTGACCCAGATAAAGAAGATAAGAATGAGGAACTAAATAAAGAAGACAAGAATAAGAAACTAAATAAAGAAGACAAGAATGGGGACCCAGATAAAGAAGATAAGAATGAGGAATTAAATAAAGAAGACGAGAATGGGGAATCAAATAAAGAAGACAATAAAGAGGACCTAGATAAAGAAGACAAGAATGAGGAACCAAGCGTAGAATACAAGAATGAGGGTCAAGAAACAGAAAAAATGGACGAAGAAATGAAGAAAGAAACTGAAATTATGGATATAAATGCAGAAAACCAGATGAGCAAATTAAGTACAGAAGACGAGAATAAGGAACCAAACTCAAAGTGCGTGGACGATCTAAAAACTGTAAAAAGTAATGAGGAACCGAGTACGGAAACTGGAAGTGTGAAGATAAATGCAGAGAAACAGACGAATATGCTAAGTACTAAAGAAAAGAATGAGGATCTAATATCAAGGAAAGTTAATGAGGGGGCGAGTAGAGAAAATCCAAATGGGAAGCAAACCACTAAAGAAAATGACGCAGTTTTGGGAACAGGAAACGAGAACTATAATCTAGAAGAAATAAAAATGAAGAATGAAACTGACATTAAGAATAAGGGTGTAAGTTTAGTAAATGGTGATGAAACGTTGCTCACGAAAGATGAAAGTAATTACCAAACTGTATTTCAGGACCCGTATTCAAGAGTAAATGAAGCTACTCGTGGATTGTCAACGCTAAATAGAAATAATTACCTGAGTGAAAACTACGTTAATAATTGGAGCTTATCTGGAATAAGAGCTCCATTTCATTATTACACACCCTATCTGGATAATACCTGTCGCACCACTGACGGAAGACAAGGAGTGTGTGGGGAACCATTTAATTGTCCAACACTAATATCCAATTATTACTTTCTTCAGCCTCAACCGACTCTTTGTTACTATGACAACTGGATTCCAGGTGTCTGCTGTTCTTATCAACCCACCTTCTCATATTTCTCAAGACCTTCTTTTTACGGTGTGTTGCCTTATTTTTATTTATACAAGAAATAAATCTGTTTTCAAGCACTCGCTATTTTGGTTCTTATAAAACTGAGTTCTCTGGCTTAATACTTTCTTTGTTTGTTTGTATGTAGTTTTTTTTTGCATGGTTCTTAAGAAGTTAAGTACGGCGTTTAATATTTCTAAAAATATTGAACTTACAGTTATTTCAAATTTGTCAAAAGACGATGCAGGAAAATATTCGATGGGCTATTAATATTTACATGTGATGTTGTATTTCACTCATTTTTCTAAACTTGTTTTGTTTTAAAACTTTCTATGTGTAAGATGAAAAAGTAAGCTTTTTCTCATTTATTTTATTCGCAGTAAAACTTCTATCCAAGTCTGTTATCGTTATTGTTTCAACCATCTATGTTAAACTGTAAAATGTTACAAAAGGAATGTTTCTAATTGTAATCTGATACCAGATTTTTTGTTTTACCTTTAGGTTTTTACGATAACAGCAACCAAAGGAGGGGTGTTTACTATCGAAATCGGGGGTATTTGTATTCTCCGGTAACTGAGCCAAACTATGGTATCTTTAACGTCAACCAGAAACAGTACGATATAGACTGCAACACCTTTGATGGAAGATCTGGACTGTGTCTTCATCCTTCAGCTTGTCGTACTATTTTTAATCCTTTGGTTCCACGTCTTCAACCTTCTTATTGTTACTATGATAACAATGTTCTCGGAATCTGCTGCCCTTTTCAGCCACGGTCTGTGGACACTGAATCCTCGGAGTATTCTCCCATCATTACAGATTTGTATAACTAGTAAGGCTACATCTTTTCGGTCGATCGAAACCTCTCTCACTCGAACAAATGATAACAACAATATAGCAATCATTCCAATGACAGTACTGTTGTATTTGGGTCAATAAAACATCTATGTTTAAGCAAAATTCAAACAATCACTGTGTGGAGCTAGCTAACACTGAGATTTAAAGACACCCGATTTTCATTCATACTCATCGTGTTATTATATTCTACAATAATACAGAGTAGACACATTCAAATCAAAAATACAAAATCAGGAAATGCTGATGTAAATACAGCCTTTGATTCTGTCTTTTTAAAACATAAATTTGATATTTCTGTGATGATATGTGTTTTTATTAGCCTCCAAAATGTAGCTGTTACACGTGTTTGAGAGAGAGAGATTATTTTTGAATAATATTTACTATTTACGTACTTACAATAACTGAAAGACATTGATAACACAAGATGGGGATTAATTATGTGCACTTACAATAACTGAAAGACATTGGTAACACAAGATGGGGATTGATTATGTGCACTTACAATAACTGAAAGACATTGATAACACAAGATGGGGATTAATTATACGTACTTACAATAACTGAAAGACATTGATAAACAAGATGGGGATTAATTATGTGCACTTAC
>NW_013673523.1:0-1203 GCF_000517525.1 Limulus polyphemus
CCTTCTTGTATTCAAACAGCATTACATGCCAAATGTGTATCTCGTCGTGTGCCATCACAATAAGGGATTAAAGTATAATAAACTTTACACATGATTTAGGCTACACTAACGTGACGTTTAGGTGGTTCGTTTAACTATTATATGTGATGTACGTTTGGGGGGAGGGAGTTAATGAAGGTGTTCCAAAACGTGACATTAATTTCTTGATGACCTAATATTATTATTTTTGGTTAATAGAAAAAGTTTGGTGCTTAGCGAGTACGCGTTCCTCGTGGGAAGGAGCTGTATTGAGTGATACCTGCATACTAGTGAAACTCTATTTAATATTTTATATTACGCTTATCAGGAAATTCAGTAAATTAAAATCCTGGAAGTTTCAAGGGATTGGTGCTCTTTGTTTTACATTAATAAAAGACTGGAGCAAATGGGTAAGTTATTCAATAGTTTAATAATTATTTTCAAAATTGGCAGTCCTGATACACGAAAGCTTTTTTCTGTATTACAGTAAATCGAATATCAAAGGTTCCACGTGCACTGAATAATAACACATCAATAACGTATTTATTATGTTCACAGAATTATAGTTTCCCATTGAAACTTTGCGTGTGTTTAGAATACAGATGGTAACCTTGACAATGTGTTATAATGTAATGTTCTTCTGATTTATAACACATCCGTGCCACCAAAGTGCGAAACGCGATTTATTTTGGTGATACAAACAACAGACATTCAGATTAACATTGTGGCAAGCTAACCATAAGGTCAAGGAGATGTCATATTTTGCAATGTTTCAAACTCTAAATGAAAACAATATATTTGTTTGTTAACTTTATGACATTTAAAACAATATATTTGTTTGTTAACTTTATGACATTTAAAACAATATATTTGTTTTTAACTTTATGACATTTAAAACAATATATCTGTTTGTTAACTTTATGACATTTAAAACAATATATTTCTTGGTTAACTTTATGACATTTAAAACAATATATTTGTTTGTTAACTTTATGACATTTAAAACAATATATTTGTTTGTTAACTTTATGACATTTAAAACAATATATTTGTTGGTTAACTTTATGATATTTAAAACAATATATCTGTTGTTAACTTTATGACATTTAAAACAATATATTTGTTTGTTAACTTTATAACATTTAAAACAATATATTTGTTTGTTAACTTTCTGACATTTAAAGT
>NW_013673523.1:1984-6445 GCF_000517525.1 Limulus polyphemus
AACTTTATAACATTTAAAACAATATATTTGTTTGTTAACTTTCTGACATTTAAAGTAATATATCTGTTTGTTAACTTTATGACATTAAGAGAAGCTGATGCATACACTTCAAAATTTGTTTGTTTGTTTTTTCGAAAGCTATTTTAAGGATTCCGATCATCCTCGAAGCAGAAAAGCGCCCTCTAACTTATTTTTATTAAATAAAATCAAGATGATCTACTTTAGGTTTCGTTTCACGTGAAGCTTTCAAATTAGAGTCTAGTTAAAATTAAAACGATTATTTAGAACCGCTATTATGAATTAAATAATACAATAGAAATAAATATCCATTCATGTTATATATTGATTAAAAACAAAACACTCACACCAACAAGGAAAAGTTCTAATGGTGTAAGAACGTATTTTGTTTGGTGTAAATGGAGAAACATAAGGTGGGATATTTACTTTACTGGTTAAGACAAGCCTTGAGACTAGTAGCCACAAGACTCTTGAATCCCGAACTGTACCTCAACCTCAGCAGTTGAACATATGAGATAGTCGTGGTGATCGAAGTTGTGATATCGGTTCTCAAGTCAGCAAAATTGGGCTTACTCTCTTCTACATTCAATGAGTGAGCTTTATTGTTTAAAATTACTAGACTTTTAGTTTACGGTTTAGTTTACTCGTTCATAACTATATCCACGACTACTTTTGATGATTAACGAGTGTTTCCCTCCGCTAGGGCACAATTATTATAAAACAGATGAATGTCGCATGTATCTTCGAAACCGAAGACGAGATGAACGCAAGAAACCAGTACACTCTTTTTTATTTTAGTTTTTGTGGTTTTATAACTTCTCCTAAGATTGCTGACTACTATGAACATGAAATGTATTCTTTCATAGTCAATAACATATTTTTATGTAGTACTGTATCTTTTAATCAAGGAACTATAATTTCTTCAAGGAAACACACTTGTCTCTGAAGCGATCTTCAGAAGAAAATTATATTCAAACTTTTACAGGTTTTTAAGTGATTAAGAATTAATAACTAATATGAATCATCAAACAATAGATAATTCAAATCTCTTGTTAAAATATTACTAGCTGGTATTTTTTATAACTAACTAGCTGAGAGAACCCATTAAGGAAGCAAAAATGTTACATAGAACAATGTTAGATCATGTTGCCTTTCTTTTGTTATTAAATCCCTAATGATCTCATTGGATGCTAATTGCATACCCTGTTTTGTGGAAGGTAATAATTGACTCATTCAACTGATTAAATACGTATGTCTCTAAATTCAAAGCCAAAAGTCTATAAAAAACGTGGAAATGTTCGTTCTCTAATTCAGGATACTTTACGGGAAAAAATCGTAAAACAAAATAGCTCATGCAAACCATCGAACAGTTTTCAGTTACCATACACAAAATTATGGTAACAGAGCCAGCCAACTCTGGGTTATGAATGCTACACACACACACAGACACACACACACACACACGTAATGGACCATCTTTATAGCCAGATGTTATTTCCTCTTGAAACAATGATAATATTTTGTTTGACTGAATGTTTTGGAATTTTCGAAACAAGGGTTATCTGATAATATCTGTTCCTATTTTGGACCTAGTAGAATAGAAGGACGGTATCTAGTCACTGATAATTGTTGGACTACTCTTGTCTGATCGAATAGTAGTATTTAACTGTCACTTTTATAGCGCGTCTATGGTTCCAAAGTGAGAAGATCGGTTTCTGTGGCAACGGGACGCAAGCCAAGAACCCTCAGATTCACAGTCCAGCACGCTAACTGTTAGACCACACCTGATTCTGGATGTAAAAGGGACGTACAATATCAAGAAAGTTTTAGAGGGAATAAATAGTGGTTCAAAAATGTAACTGAGAAAACTAGCTACGGTGTGGAGAAGTGCGCGGGAAAGTAAGTTATGCGATTAATTACTCAAACGCTTTGAATTTTTACTACAATGAATCTCTATGATATCTCTCTTTATTCAAATACGTTTTCTGGATCCAAAGAAAAACTTTATTGAAAGAGGAAATGTTATGCTCTTGTGACTCAAGATAAATTCCATGCCACTACTTCAACATTCTTAAGTAAATTCCTCGAGTAAATGAAAGAGTAGCGGTCTTTCAGAAATTCTTAAATACCAACGTTTCGGTAGCGTAATTACTGTGTTGGCTACTTTTAAGTCGAGATTCTATCTTTTGATTTAATTGACAATAAAAAAAGTGCATAATTTCAAAGGGAACGACGAAGATATAAATCCTAACAAACGTAAGTGTTAATGTAATCTAGTGATTAATTACCTTAACAATTTCACATTCTATCACGATGTAGGTATTTCGCTGTGTAGAAATGGTATTGATGTTCTCTGAATAAATTATGTGCGCTTAAGAAACAACAAACAGAAATTGGGAACGTATCCTAGTGGTTAACGTACCAGGCTGAGGAACGAAAGGTTCAAGGTTCGAGATGTGACATGTCTCTGAACACGTTCTGGTCTTTCAGCTATATGGGAGTTTTAACTGTGACAGTCAATGCCGTTTCCCCGTTAAGAGTAACCGCGTAGATAGCTACGGACTAATTGTTCTACCACGAGTCCGAAATTTTAAATTAGGGCATGGATCATTTAGCCCATGTGTCGCATAAGGTTCTGTTAAGGTTGAAAATACCAGTAAAATTCGATAATATAAAATAATATATATAAGTACATTTATGATATCTAATAACTCCATTCAAACAAATAATTATATTTTGTATTTTTCCTTTACGTGTAATATAAACATGATTAAAATATTGATCAGAGCAGTGATGGAGAGTAAAATAATGTTAATTAGATTTAAATTAGCATGATTAAAATATTGATCGGAGCAGTGATGGAGAGTAAAATCGTGTTAATTAATCTTAAATTAGCATGATTAAAATATTGATCAGAGCAGTGATGGAGAGTAAAATCATGTTAATTAGCTTTAAATTAGCATGATTCAAATATTGATCAGAGCAGTGATGGAGAGTAAAATCATGTTAATTAACTTTAAATTAGCATGATTCAAATATTGATCAGAGCAGTGATGGAGAGTAAAATCATGTTAATTAGCTTTATATTTTCTAGTTATTTGAGGCAAATTAGATTTACATGGCAATACAATTATACGTTTACGTGTGATTGCATCCTAAATATTAATCCTTCAATGTGTCTTCTCTTTCTCTCCTGATAGGTCAGCGGTAAGTTTGAGGGTTTAAAACTCTATAATTGGAGATCCGATTCACCACGGAGGACAGGGCGCAAATAGCCCATTGAGCAGTTATGCGCTAAAAACAAACAGCAAGGTGTCCTATTGAAGATAACTGATATTTTTCAGGATAAAATGAATGAATAGATAGATAGACATATAAAATAAGAAAAAAAGAGACCAACTGATTAAAGTTATAAGATAATATATCGGTACGTATCAAAACAGACAGACAGATGAGTTTGGAAAGTTTATTTCCAACTATATATTTATTGCTATGTTGTTTTTATTAGACGTCCGTTTCATTGCGCTGTTCTTTGAAACTGTCGGAGTTCTGTCTCATCCTTTTCATTACTTATTGTATATAAAAGACATTATGCTTTGCGAACGATAAAAAAATGATTCGGTGACAACATCAAGAGCGATTGGGAAACGTTGGTGAATACTGACTTTTTCATACGTTTTTAAAACAAAGCCGAACGACTAGGTACAGATCCATGATAAATGGAATCTTTCGGCCGATAACTCTTCTTTTCTTATTCAAAGAAGACAGTAGCAGGATAAGCCTTCATTCGAAAAATACGACTTGCCGTTTAGAATACGCCGTGAGAGCATGTAAAATATAGAAGAAATAAAAAGTAGTGATGCCTGAAATAATGATTGTTCCTCTGTGTTCGCGGATGTCAGGTGTTTTCGAATCGAGGTAATTTTTCAAACTGAATCACAAGAAGTCTCAAGGAGAACCTTTATATTCATCTGATTCAAGGCAAGAGTTCTGAATCTAAGATATTTCTGAAGGGAGAATACATTTAATTGGAATCTATATAATATTCGCCGCTAGGCGATCTGTTCTAGCCGAGATATGCATATACAATTCACTTATATGTATGTTTGTTTGTAGTTTAAGCACAAAGCTACACATTGGACTATCTGTGCTCTGCCCACCACGGGTATCGAAACTTGGTTTCTAGCTTTGTAAGTCCGCAGACATACCGCTGTGCCACTGGGGGTGGCACATATATATATATATATCAATAGTAATTGTTTGTTTTCAGAGCAAAGCCACTTTGGTCTATCTACTGTATGCACCGCAGGGAATCGAACCCCGAATTTTAGCGTTTAAAGTCCGTAGACCTACCGTTGACTCACTGGAGGACTATGAATAGCAATGTGCATGCTTATATCTATGTCAGTTTTATGATAAGTTATATCAATCGTTTCTAGGATT
>NW_013673523.1:6859-9626 GCF_000517525.1 Limulus polyphemus
GCCCACCACGGGTATCGAAAACCGGTTTCTTGCGTTGTAAGTCCGCAGACATACCGCTATGCCACGTGGGGGGGGGGGTGATTGAGATTAAAACCCAAGAAAAATGTCTCGGAATATATTTGTGAAGAATAATTATACAATGGTGACGTTTTAGTGTCTTTCTGCGAACTTATCAAACCTATGACTTTTATCGAGCAGCGCCAAAGTGCGTACATGCAATTGCCATTATACATTAGCATGTGTGCATATTTATTTATCTGTTTTTGTACAGTGTAGTGTGCTAATCCAGTGATAGCGTTCCGTTATCATAAAAAGAAAAATCACTCTTTCTACCTTGGGAGCCGAAGTGTAATAAAAGAGTGACGTTCAATTCACAAGATTTGGTCAGTCAATAACTGTTGTAAGTACTGTTGACCAGCTGCCTTCTATCTATTTTCTGAGTTGAAAATTAGGGACGGCTAGCGCAACCTTGGGTAACGTTATGTGAATATCCGAAAACAAATACACAACGTACAGACTAATCCAAGAGAGTTACTGCATGAAAATGATAGTTAAGGACAGATATGTATATATGTTATTTTGCACTGGATTAGGCTTATGTACAGGATTTACATTTATATTTATACTAAAGTAAAACAGCAGAAAAAAAAATATAATTCGTTATTCTTCAAATATGAAAAGTTGTCAAGAAAACATTATATTAACTTCTTAAAAATACAGTGTTTATGTTGTTTAGTGTGTACTTGACAATAAATTGTACGGTTTTAATACGTAAAATGTACATTTATTATAGTTGTTGTCCTTTTATCTTATGTTCGGATTTGCAACGCAAGAATCAGGGGGTTCGATTCCCCACGGGGGACACAACAAATAGCCCCGATGTGGCTTTTCTATGAGAAAATATACATATTCTTTTGTAAACAAATTTTGTTTGTTTGTTGAATTTCGAGCAAAGCAGCTTGAGGACTATCTGTGCTAGCCGTCCCTAATTTTGAAGTGATAGACTAGAGCAGCTTTTGTATACAAATTTTGTTTGTTTGTTGAATTTCGAGCAAAGCAGCTTAAGAACTATCTGTGCTAGCCGTCCCTAATTTTGAAGTGATAGACTAGAGCAGATTTTGTATACAAATTCCGTTTGTTTGTTGAATTTCGAGCAAAGCAGCTTGAGGACTATCTGTGCTAGTCGTCCCTAATTTTGAAGTGATAGATTAGAGCAGCTTTTGTATACAAATTTCGTTTGTTTGTTGACTTTCGAGCAAAGCAGCTTGAGGACTATCTGTGCTAGTAGTCCCTAATTTTGGAATGATAGACTAGAGCAGCTTTTGTATACAACTTTCGTTTGTTTGTTGAATTTCGAGTAGAGCAGCTTAAGGACTATCTGTGCTAGTCGTCCCTAATTTTGGAGTGATAGACTAGAACTTTGCGCGAAATTAAAACAAAAAACAAAACAAGAGTTTTTCAATATTGCGATACCAGGGACAGGCTGACTGCCTTCCTAAACTACAACAAAAATCCATTGCGATTTACACATGAATAGTCTGTCAGTTTTTGTTTGTTTGTTTTTGTGAAATCCTATGAATCAGCAAAGTGGTTGTGACGGATGTTGGTTGAAAAACAATGGACTAGAAGGACGGCAACTAGTCACTATCTCCCACCACCAACTCTTTGGTTACACCTTTACAAACGAATAGCGGGATTGGCCGTCACATTATAACGTCTTCTTGGTTGAACGGGCGAGCATATTCGGTGGAGGATTTCATACCCACGATCCACAGATTGCGAGTCGAATGCCATAATTTGAGAATATGGACAAAACTCAAAGGTTAAGATATATATATATAACATTAATAATATGGATAAAACTGACATATTGCAATACAGCTCACATTAATAGTTTAGAGTATGGAAAAATCTAAAATATTTTAAATGTAGGTGACATTAGTAATTTGAGAATATGGATAAAACCTACTGATTGTAATATTTATTTATTTAATTCATTGTTGTTAAGCGCAAAATCACACAATGGGATATCTGTGCTGTGCCCGCCACAGGTATCGAAACCCGATTTTTAGCGTTGTAAGTTTTCAAACTTACTGTTGAGCCACTGGAATGCTAGGGATTGTAACATAGTTGGTACTAGTAACTGGAAAATATGGATACAATTTAGAAATATAACGTATGAAACAATAGTAAAAACGGCCCGACATGGCCAGGTGGTTACGGCACTCAACTCGCAATCTGATGGTCGCGGGTTCGAATCCCCGTCACACCAAACATGCTCGCCCTTTCAGTCGTGGGGGCGTTATAATGTGACGGTCAATCTCACTATTCGTTGGTAAAAGAGTAGCCCAAGAGTTGGCGGTGATGACTAGCTGCCTTCCCTCTAGTCTTACACTGCTAAATTAGGGACGGCTAGCGCAGACAGCCCTCGTGTAGCTTTGCACGAAATTCAACAAACAAACAATAGTAAGTTGAGAATAATAAAACTCAAAAATTTCAACGTAGATAACAATACACTGTACTAATTTGAGAATATGTTTAAAACTGAAAAATTATTAGAGGCATTATTAATTTGATGTACATAAAATTTCAAATAATAAGTTGATTTACTTCACGATATCAAGTTAATGATAAAATTCAGACTGTTAATCTGTTTGGCGATCTCTTGATCACGGGATTTGCGTCTTGGAAAATAATTTTAGTTTGTCATGTAACAAGTAAAAGTCATAAAGAGTCCAGTGAGCTGTAATAAGTTTGTTTGTTTGTT
>NW_013673523.1:9647-28494 GCF_000517525.1 Limulus polyphemus
TCTTGGGCTAATCTTTTACCAACGAATAGTGGGATTGACCGTCACATTATAACGTTTCCACGGCTGAGAGAGCGAGCATGTTTGGTGTGAGGGGGGAGTTCGAACTCGCGACCCTCCAGATTGCGAGTCGAGCGCCCTAACCACCTGGCCATGTCGGGCCCTGTAAAAAGTATAATAACGAGTTACGTTATAAGTATTTCTAGAGAATATTAACACAAAATATCTGGCAAAATATTTTAATCAAAACAGTAGGTTGGTGGAAAGTTAAACAGGATAAGTAAAGGAAGGTTTTACGTCACAATTCCTTAACCTAAAAAGGAATATAAGCAGTGATGTAATTGGATAAAAGAATGCTAAAACGGATTGGTCGTTTCGCAACACGGTTGGCGAATTCACCAGAATGGAAGTGAAGGGTTTTTCTTGTAACATGTTAGAAAAATCCAGAAGACTTGCCAGGTTTCACACAAACGTATTCTTGATTTATTTCTACTAGAAACACGAGTAAGTGTAAGAAATAGTTTGTTTTCTCGATTTCTCAATGGCCATAGAGAAAGGGTAATTAATTTCCATAAACAAGGCATGGAACTATAGTGTAATAAATGTGATATAACCCATTTCGTTGCATTAAAACAAATACGAGTTTTTGACTTAGTTCAATGTAATTATTATTTGAGTCATGCAAACCTTCTCCCACTTTGAATCACGTGGTTTTGATGTGGCTGACTGTAAGAACTAACGAAACAAAGTTGTATTTTTTAAGCATAAATAAGCTTACACTTCCAAATACACATACATGTCCTAAATAATCTTTTACGATTTAAAAAAAAACGAAACTGAAACCCAATCGGATGCAGTTTTTTAGTGTCCAAGTCCAAAATTCTTGCCTTAGCTCAAACAACAGGTGATATCTCATAAACATAGCGAAATAAAGTGACTTGGCGTGACTTAGCATCTTTATAGTCACGTGCTGTAAAACTATTTATATTTAATTTGGATCCTAATTCACCACATCACATTTTGTTCAGCGTACTGTTTAAATATTCCATTGTTTTAAAATTTGAATGTTTCTCGTTACTGCGAATGTTTGAATGTTTTATGTTTGGTAAGTACAACTGTTTGTTTTTAAAGAATCATGAGAAAATCACAACTAAAAAAAAATAAACAAAAGATGAAGTTATTCCGAGTAAAACAATGGCAACAAAAATCTAGAAATCAGAACAACAGAAAAGTTGTTTGAGAAACAATCCCTAACTAAGACGTTAAAAGCATAAGCCATCTACCAACTAAAATAAACACCTTGTAAATGAAAAAATTGTTACTGGGAATTAATTAACTGTCTTGAGACTAAAACAAATTTAATTCTGAATAAAGAGTAACAGAATATAGTAATAATGAATGTAAATCAAGTATTAAGGTACTTTAGGACGTCCTTCTGTCTCAACATACATTTATGTTATAAAACACTTGGCATAGAACAAGAATAGCATGAGAAAGATATTTCTGTTCCTTGAAAGACGAATTGTTATGTAAATCAAATTACCTTTTCAAACTTTTTTCTCAGTTAAGCACATCTTTTAAAATATAAATAAATTCATGGAGCATTAATTTCCAAATCTGTGGATAAAAATAATTTATTTCCGAATGAGATGGTATTACCTAGTATTCACATTTTTTATACTATTTATTTTGGAGACATATGAGAGGAAACTAAAAAAATAAAACGTTTTAAATTAAGAATTTCTTTTCAGGGCAAACTACAAACATATATAATTTTAGAAAAGAACATTAAAATTCACTGTAACATACTACTTATCAGAAAACATAGCAAATCATACTTTTGCAAATTGGTTTTAGAATATTAGAAAACACAGCAAAAACCATACTTTTGCAAATTGGTTTTAGAATATTAGAAAACACAGCAAAAACCATACTTGTGCAAATTGACTTTAAAATATTAGAAAACAAAGCAAACCATACTTGTGCCAATTGATTTGGAAGCTTATTAATAATAATATGAAATAGGGTTATTCCTCATGATCCCCCAGTTTCGTTTTCCGATATTAATTGATTTTTTATTAGTACCTGTCCATCTTTGTTCCCAGAGTTTTATTGATTTGGTTACTTCTTCATGACGAAGAGAGGGAGTACAACCCTCTACTGGGTTGCCACTTTCTGGTACTGGAATAAAATGGCATAATAATAATAATAAAGGACTAATGAGTTCAATTGAGTGCTGGGTGGTAATTCCAGGGGATGTGCCAAAACGCCACGAAGTACATAGTGCGTGCTTGTGCCGACAGAATAGAAACCACGAACCGTCTAAGCACTTTAACCATTAGGCCATCTCCACCCCTACACTGTACTTACATTTCAAAATATTATCATTACTACTTCTTGAACCACGTGTTATTTGGTTTCGTAAAATTGGAAGAAACTGTGAAAGCTACCTTGAACTTTGCCTCCCCCCGATGGCATAGCGGCAAGTCTGAGGGCTTATAATGCTAAATATCGGGTTTCGATATCCGCGGTGGGCAGAGTACAGATAGCCTTGGCTTCAATAACAAACAACCAATCTTGAACTTTATATATATTATATCCAGGTTTAAATTTTTGCTTAACTTTAGCTTCGTACATATTACATAAGTGTGGTTTATAATTTATTTTCACTATGGACTAATTTGATATTTGTGTTATGAGAATAATGATGGGGAAAAAAAATCCACATCCACTAAGCCTTTATAATAAATGGTTCCCCAAACATTATTCTAAAGTACCTCGTGTAAAATGCTTTTCCCTTAAGGCACTGAAAGATATATATTTTTTAGAATCTTATGGAATTGTCGCAACGTTTTATCTTCATCATCTATATAAACTTGTAACGGTGCTCTATGCATTGTTTTACTCTGATGAACTGCTGTTTCGGCATAAGTTATTCAAGGCTCGGGGATGGCGTAGTGCAGATTGCTACGTGAATCTCGGGATTAAGGATTTCACATTCTTCTGCAGCAACTTTAGGTATTAAAATTCTCGGAATGAATTCACTGAGTGGATGTTATAAAATACTTAGGTTTAAAGATTAATAACAATTTAAGCTGGAAACAGTGTGTTAAGAACAGTTGATAAACACTGAGATTTATGTTCATTAAAATCTGTTATTTGACAAAAAAAAACTGTTAAGCGTAAAGATGTTAAGAGTTATTTATTTCTCATTGATATAGTCAGTATTTCAGTATGGAATTTTGGTATGAGCAGGAACTTATCCAACTACACTAAAGTCAAATGTTTAATTACACAATAATATTATAACGATAAAAATTAAAACACTTTATAACAGTTATATTTTACTAAAATATTTCCTGTGAGATATTTATTGGTATATATATAATACTTTTATTAATAAAGCACGAAAGTTATTACTCACAAATGAAAATTATGCTTATCCTAATAAAATACAGGGATTAGAATGTAAATGTTCGTTTATGTTTATGGCAAATCTTCAAAGACTATCCGCCACCATCCCTAATTTTGAACTATTGACCAGAGGTAAGGCATCCAGTCGGCATCACCCTACCATCCACTACTATCAATGCTTAGATGATTGACTGTCTCTATCATAACGCATCTACAGATTAAAGTGCGCAAAATGCTTTGTGGTATCGCAAGGGTTCGAACCCATCTCGCCAGCTCCGAAATTCACGTTGTGACACACAAATATGTCGAAACTAGTTTCTCCAATATCAAGACGTCTGATAGTTTGTTCCAATCACTGTGGTTTTTGACTAACTTATATTTATAATATTGTGTTCTTGTATTCCACATGTACTGTCCTCGGCGCTAAGAATATTTTTAAGCCTACTTTCAGAGTAAGAGACACTTCTAAGCAAACTCAGACAACTTCATCTTTTGCACTCATGGGTCGTCAAAAGATAAATTTGCTGACACTTCACAGCCGCCTACACAGACAAGAGTAAACGGCATCTGAAATGAAAAAACTGTCTCTAGACTGTCAAATCCGTGCTCTTCCTCTGTTCGTATTCACAAAGTTTACACTTTGGATAATTTCTAAATATTAGATCCAGACAAATCTGACTTAGGACTATAAATCAAAGAACATTTGTTGATTAACAAATACTGGCCTGCCCTTAATCACACTCCTTCAGTTAAATTTGTTTTAACTTATTCAGCTTCTCATTTTTCACCGGTAACTCTTTCCTTGCTTTTTTTTTCTTTTTCTCCCATTCCCATTGTATGTGTATATACGCAGAGTTGTATTAATCAATAGCTTTCAAGGCTTGGGCCTAGAACGAAACAATTAGAATTAATCAATAGCTTTCAAGGCTTGGGCCTAGAACGAAAGAATTAGAAGGTAATTTCTTGGAACCCCCCCCCCCCCACCCACACACACAAATAAATAAATGTTTGTAGCTCATGGTATTAAAAAAAAGTTTAAAATAAGTGATGTTATCTCAGGGATGCTGGTTGAAACGAATGGGCTTAAGTTACTGTTAACTTCCAAATTGCAGGTGGACAAGATTGATTGTTTGTAATTAAGCACAAAGCTACACAAGGGGCTATCTGTGCTCTGCCCACCACGGGTATCGAAACCCGGTTTCTAGCGTTGTAAGTCCGCAGACATACCGCTGTGCAACTGAGGGGCAATAAATAAATAAATATTTCAATAAAAAGAAATTTCCGTCATCAGTTTCACTGTATTTTAATTTATTGGTGTTTTTGTGTTGGTAGATAATTTTCCTGGTTAGTCATTCGAGAAGGAAGGGACGCATTTAAAAGTGTGGGCCTAGAATGCTATTTAACCTTAATAGGCCACTGCATATAGGACTTGTATGACCTGGCGATCGCGGGATCGAACCCGTCACTGAACATTCTCGCAATTTCAGCCGTGGATGCGTTATAACGCTACGGTCAATGGCACTATTCGGTGGTAAAGAGTAGCCCAAGAGTAGGCGGTGGGTGGTGTTTAGTTGCTGCTCATCACCTCAAATATTGTGACGGCCAGCGCAAATAGCCATCTTCTTATCTTTCTGCGAAATCCAACAAACAAGCAGTATATATACACATACATATATATATACGTACACATACATAGATAGATATACTCAACTTATATTCCACTGATAATTTCATATTACTAACAACTTCACTTTTTTCACATAGAAAATCCGAAATTCAAAATAAATTTCTTCCACAGTCGTCTTGATCTCTCGATTAATTTTACGATTTCCCGCAAATTTTGTAATATCTTGAGTAATCTCATTGTACGTTGTTTCCTTACGATGAAAGGGAACGCGAACATACGACTATTAGAAATACATATACCTTCAACAATAGCTTTATTTCCTCCATGGATTTTAATCTCCCTAAGCTGCACCGTACAATTCGAATGCTTTCACAACCGGTTTCATACGCCCCCCCGAATTCAATTTAAAATAACGATATACGTTTAAAATCTCAAAACCTAACACTGTGAATTTTCTGTTCAGGTGTGAGAAACTTACATAACAGTTCAACACTTTAAACGAAATAGACAGCCAGAAGAGGGCTACCTAGTCGAATTTCTTGATCTGCACATCCTTTGTTTGTAATTAAGCACAAAACTACACAATATACTGTTTGCGCTTTGCCCACTACGAGTATCTAAACCGGGGGGGGGGGAGATCTATATAAAATAGTTTTGTTTGTTTGTTGTAAACCGCAAAGATACACAATAGGCTAACTGTGCTCTGCCCACCACAAATATCGAAATACAATTTTTAGCGTCATAAGCCCACTTCCTGTTGAGCCATCTGGGAGGAGAGGGGAGGGCTATACGGAAATGGGGTCATATAAACCCACAAATTTGATAGTACTTACAACATCAAAAAAATAACATTTTATCCACTAAATAAACTTTTTTCTCCAAAACCTAAACTTCTTAACACTACAAACAAAACCTAAACTTCTCAACACTACAAACAAAACCTAAACTTCTCAATACTACAAACAAAACTTAAACTTCTTAACATTACAAACAAAACCTAAACTTCTTAACACTACAAACAAAACCTAAACTTCTCAACACTACAAATAGATACCCTGTTAAACCAGTAACAATAGTTTACCTGTCGTTTAATTGGATAATAATCCAACTTTGTCATCCGCTTGTAAATAATAAATTAAGCATTTAAAAACAAAAAAACTTTGTCTGAAAAACAATTTTTCTTAAGATTCCTATGATACCTTATAAAATCAAAATAGGGAAAAGCTGGATATAATTTCTTAGTTAAAACTTGAGCTAAACTTTTATTATCTCCATTAAGTATCTGATAGGTATTAGGTTAACAAAGACATTTCCTGCCTCCACTTTTGGGAATTGATCGTATAACACTTATTTTCCCAGAATGAGGCAAACTCTCAATGATCTATGTTTCTTATGTTTCTTTTCAATGCTCGTTAATTCGTCTATAAAGTAAGGAAAATGATTTTTCTTAAATGATACTTGAAACCGTCGGTACTTGGTGAAACTCCATAATAACAAAATTGAGGAAAAAGAAGACCATTGTAGGTTTCACAAATACATCATTTATTATGGTCATGGTTTCGCCAGTAAAAACATCGTCGTGTACAGACTGAAGTAACTAAACTAAACTAACTGGCAGTTATTTCGATGAAATTTATTATTTTGAAAATAATAAATCATCGGGGTGCTCGAAGACTGAGCAATCTTCCTTCGCCCCGAATATAAATAGAGGGCAGAAGTGAGTAATGATATGAATAAAATGGGGCTGAGTACTAAACGCTAATACTCATACTAAAAAAATAAGAACGGACTAATGGTCCTTCAGGACGGTGGGGGATCTATAAATCCTATGCCAATTTGAACAGACTGAACTGTTTAAACAAAGAAGCAGAAGTGACGTTGACTTTCACTTAGAGACAAGTGGGGAAGAGCTTAAGTTGGTTTGTTTGTTTAGAACTTTTTCTGGATTTGTTTTTCGACTTCCATCTTTTTTTTTATAATTTCCAGCTATCTAATTTGTACAATTTTTGCAGATCAAATTGGTGTTGAACTTCAATAAGGTGGGATGCAAAGGTTTAATCCATTTCCTTAATTTCCAGCTTCTAGAATGTTCTTTAATTCTCGTTTTTATGGAACGTCCTGTTTGCCTATGTATACACTATGCTGCTAACACAATTACTTAGTCCTCATGCCATTAATATATAGTCCTTCTTTCACTGGCATTTGAATTATTATCAGCAAATGGCGGCACTATTTATTAATAGTGCCACCTGTCTGTATTTACAAGAACTATTTCCAACTGCTATTCTTCGGTATATTCATGGGCCTAGTGTTCGGGCACTCGGCTCACAATTTGCTGATCGCGGGTTCGAATCCCCTTATCGAAAATGTTCACCCTTTCATCCATGAGAGCGTTATAATATGACGGTAAATATTTTTTCTTTTACTGTCTGCCTTCCCTCTAGTTGATCATTTCTAAACGAGGGACGACTGACACAAATAGCCTTCGAGTACCTATGCGCGAAATTCGGCAAACAGACAGCATATCCATTAAATTCCGTCTTTTTTCTGTTCGTTGTTTCTATCCATCCCGTTCTTTTCGTCTGCTGTAGATGTCGTTTCGCCTAGGATACTTCATTAATTACCTCAATCTCCGCTGACTTCCACATCGTTGTGTAGTGTCACAATACACGACACGCCTTCTCACTCATTGTATACACCACATTCTTGTTTCCTGATGTCGTCCTGTTCTTTTCTACCACATAACTACCGAAGTTCCATACTTCTTACTTAACACCCATCTTGCACGTCTATTTCTCCGTGTTTCTTATTCCTATTTCTGTCTTGCCGCCCATGTCCAACATGCTTGATAGCAAATACAATGGATGCAATTAACTTTCTATTACTGGATGATCCTTATAATTACAAACAATCTCATCCTGCCCTCTAACACCACCTACAAATAAAATACATTTTGGACAGTTTTTAAATATGATCCTCTACCTACAAATTTTTAATTGAGCCTCTTGTTTAACTTTAATGTGCATGGATGTTACAGTTGTTGTGTGGTATAGCTCACAAAGCATATTGGAAAAACGATTTGATTTTTTTTTGTATATATATAAGTAGAATAAACATTCAGTCTTATGTTTGTTTCTGATCGACGTGAGAAAGTTGAATATGTTAAGACAAACCTAAAATTTAAACAATGTGAAAATAATGAAATATTCAAAGGACAACTTATGAGCATATATATCTAGAAAAAAAAACTGGTACAGTTATTATAAGTATCACACAAATTTACAGAGTATGAATTCTTAAAGGAATTACAAATTGTATCAACAGTTAACAAATCTAATAATGCAATCTATTGGTGGCAGAAACATCGGTTTTTTAGATAAAACAAATTATGTTAATAAATATATAGAAACTTAATGGGGGCATTTGGTTGTGAGTCATACACAAAGGAAACAGCAATAGAGTTAAACCAATAAATTTCATGTTTAGATCATGTATTTGCAAAACAAATAAGAGAACCAAATTCATCTGCAGAAAACTAAAAATGATATAGATGGAAAAATAGTTTATGGGAAAAATTGATTATAAAATTATAAAATAAAATCTAAGTAAAATCACTTGGTAACATATATATATATACATATATATTTCTACAGATATTAAAACATATATATAAAATATTTACATTAACATTGATTAAAAAAACAATAAATCGAGTCGATGTACAAAACGCTGGAAAACAAACAATTTTAACAAGCCATCGATCATCATTGAAATGCCCAAACTGATAGAACCTAAAAACATAATGTATAGAAAGTATAACAAATGTAACTTTGATTAATATTATGAAGATAGTTCTAAAAAATTATAGACATAGATTAATCAGAAGCTAATAATAGAAAACATGAGTACTATAAAAATGAATTTTTAAAATACGTTTGTTTATTTTGTAAGCACAAAGCTACCGAATTGGCTAACTTTGCTCTGGTTCTCTGAAAAATCAATAGTCAATATTCCTTATGAGTATAATAAATAGTGAAAATCAGGTTGACTGAATGTTTAAATAAACATGATGGTTCTCTGAAAAATCAATATGGATTTAGTTAAGAGCTAAATACTAAAGATACACTAATAAACCTCACACAAAATATTTATGAGTCCTTAGATAATGATAAAAAACATTGAATGTATTTTTGGATTTAGAGAAAGCACTTGATGCAGTAGCCTATCAAATATTATTAGATAAAATGAAAATCCAAGGGATAATAGGCACTGAATTAAAATTACTTAAATCTTATTTTTATAAAATAAAACAAAATAATAACTTTAGTGATGTGAATACAACAAAGAATGGTGTACCACATGGTTCTGTTACTTTGACCCATTTTTTTATAATATATATAAATGATTTGTGTGATCTGAATTTAAAAGCCCCCCAGTAGCACAGCGGTATGTCTTCGGACTTACAACGCTAGAATCCGGGTTTCGATACCCGTGGTGGGCAGAGCACAGATAGCCAATTGTGTAGCTTTGTGCTTAATTACAAACAAACAAACTGAATTTAAAATATAAAATTACCATGTTTGCTAATGATATATTACTAAAAGCTCTGCTAACATAGAAAAATTAAAATTCCAAATTAAAAATTATTTCAGAGGGTAGGATCCCCCAACATATGGATTTACAACGCTAAAATCAGGGGTTCGATTCCCCTCGGTGCACACAGCAGATACACGATACTACCAGAAACACATACAGGCTTTAAGTAATTGTTATTTTTTTAAACAAATGATTATAACTAAAATAAAAATATACGTTTTTAAAATGAAATATCTATTGATTATAAACTAAAGTGGTTTGAATTGCATATTCATAATATGAGTGCATGGGTATAAAAAGGGTGTATGAATAATTGTAAATGTTCGCAAGTTGAAAGTGGATGGTATGAATATTATCATTATTTAGGCTTACACACTAACAAAAATATTAAGCTATAAACAGCATGTTAAGGATTTGACAAAAACACTATGATTTGTGCTCATTAAATCTATTATTTGAAAATATCGTTAAGCGTCCAGATGCTAGAAATTTCGTATTTCACATGGACATAGAAGCCTGCCATGGTCTGGTGATTAAGGCACTCACGATCGTCGGGTTCGAATCCCATTAAAGAACATGGCATCTTCTCCCTTTATATAACGTGAAGGTCTTTTTTCATTATTCGTTGTTCATAAAGTAGCCCAATAGTTGCCAATGGGTGGTGCTGCCTTCCCTCTACTCTATTTTCAAAATTAGAGATGGCTAGCGGAGATAGACCTCTAGTAGTAGCTTTTTACGAAATTCAACAAGCAAACAAACAGGAATTCAGTGTGGTATTTTTAAGTGGGCGGAAGGACCTATTCACCTGTACTAAACCACTTGTTTCATTATAGAAAGTGCTTACAAATGATTAATATTTTCAATAAATTATAGTAAAATTAGCACAAAATTCAATCTCAGAACACATATTTCCCAGAATTTTCCTGGGGGTGCGTGCCCCTAACACTGGCATGTTTTGCACACTATTCTGAGTTGCCTGACCAATCCAAAATTGCTTCCTCCAGCCCTGAAAAAATAGATATAATTTTATATGATAATAAAAAATAAGCAATTTATAAAAGTATGCTCTTTTTAAAATATTTTCTGTGATATACTTATTAATATATATAATATCATCACTTACAAATAAAAATAACAAATAATTTTTTTAACCTAATAGAATGCTTCCCGGTGATACAGTAGTGGGCACAGCACAGATATCCATGTATAACATTGAGCTTAATAACAAACAAACCTAATGGAATATAGGGATTAAAATGTAAATTTCCAATAGTTAAAAAGGAGATTATGCATAACATTTTTCATATTTAGCACCAAATATATTTAACAAGTGTAAACAATTTTTTAATAAAAAAAACAGAAATTAGGAACGGGAGCACCAAAAAGTAAGGAAACAAGGTAGGAATGGGTGAGATAACATTATAACACTTGGCGGTTTATGACATGGTGCAACCTCAAAGTGGGTGTGACCATAATTCTACCCATTTTTACTTCGTGTGCTTTTTATAACTTGGTGATTATTCAAACTACATGAAACGTGTATATTGCTAAGTTTCTCTGTTGTAAACTTTGTTTCAGCAACCATGTACAGATGCATGTATGTAATCAAATTACGTGACTTTAACGAAATGCATGACATCATAAGGAGGTTGTTTGATGTCTGAAGTGAGACAGGAAGCTCCAGTAGTCATACTTTGCTTATGAAAGACATTATAGCTATCTCACTGGTAAGGAGTGGGCCAAAAGAATAGTATCAAAACTGTTAATTTTTTTAATTTGTTGATTATTTAGAAAGGATTAGCTACCTAAAACTCAATTAAAGTTCAAAGTACAACACGAAATAAGAATTGGTGGAACGATGATGAACACACCCACTTTTAGGTTGAACTTGTCAAAAACCACAAATTATTATAATGTAAAACCGCCCATTCCTACCTTCTTTCCTTACTTTTTGGTGTTCCCATTCCTACTTCCTATTTATTTTTTTGATTTGGAAATATTTTACACTTGTCTCATAGGTGTTTTTTGGTACTAAGTCTCGAGAGTGACTGAGCTCTAGGCCTATCCTTCTTGTAGCTTTTCTTAGAGCTATCTCTCGACAATTCCTGGCTTTTGCTGACACCTTTGCTATAGTAATTCTTTCATCTAGCCAGGGTGGGAGCCATTTCTTTGGCTGGATTAATAGCTAACTCTTGTTTCGCATGTTCAGCATTATTGTTTCTAACCTTATCTCTATTCTTGCAGTAATGGTCTCTTCACTAGAACAAAAATGTTTCAAGGTTATCAACATAAGATTTTCTCCTTTTCTCTCGTTGTGTTTCCTTGAAATGCATATTTCAAAAATCACACTGTTTCAAGTACAACCCTAGATGTCAATAGGTCACACTTAGTTTGAAAACAATGCAAAGCTAAATTATACAACTTGTCATTCTTGTTTTAAGTCCAGAGTGCTAGAGAAAAGCTGTGTCAGACTTTGGCAGTGGTATCGTTCGTCCTCAATCATGTCTTAGGCACCGACTGCTATGATAGAATTACTATGTCTAACACAGAACCCTCGAGTCAGATGTATAGAACTGAAAACGTCGCTTTCAAAGGTTATATCATAGTTAGAACCTAGGTCTAGAGAATCTACGTGGTACATGTTTTTTCATCTAGCTGATCACGTAGCGTGTGCGCATAAGCAATCGGGCACCCACACGTGATATGAGGGCGGTTGTTACTTGGCAACTCATAGAGCATGCTCGTTATCATAGAATATTGCTACCAGTGTACTGTTAGCTCGTTAGTGGTGTTGCAAAATGGTCATTAGTATTACTTTTTACTATCAAGGTTATAATTAAAAAGTAAAACTAAGAAAAACGATTTTAGCTAAGATAGCGTAATTCATTCATGTGCATTTAGATTTGCATAAAGTGAATGCAAGAGAGAGCTATGCCTTTCCAACAACGTTAATCAGTCAATCTGTCAGTCAGTCGGTTAGTCAGATCGACAGATTTGTGGTTTTGTGAAATTTTTGTTTTTACTCTACCGACTTTCTCAAGTGCTTTGATGGCTTATTAGTCTGCAGTTGGTTTGTTTACTACTCAACAATGTGTGTAAGGTGCTTATAAAGTTTTGTTTACATGCTATTTGCAGTGTGTTTGAGATTTTAATTTGTGTTGCACATATTACACATCTGGCCCATTCCTACTATAAATACTATCGTACTTATGATAATTTATTTACCTTTAACTACAAAAAAATGAAAATACTATAACTAAATTTTAAGGTACTGTAGGATCATTTTTGTTTAACTATAAAATTATAGAAGATTTAATTAATGAATGAAATTAATAATTATTATTTTCAAATTAAATAAAGTACTGAGTAATTAGCGTTATTAACCCGGATGGACTAAAAGCTATTATTGAGTTAATCATAATTTAATTTGTATTATGTTGTTTTTTATAGTTTTTATAATCGTGCTGAATATGACTACTACCAATAAATAACGAATAAAGGAACTCACATCCGGTCCTTATTGTCTGGACTCACAACGTATCTGGTCCTTATCGACTGAACTCGCAAAATATCCGGTCCTTATTGTCTGGACTCACAACACATACGGCTTTTATTGTCTGGATTCACAACACATCCGGTCCTTCTTATCTGGGAATTTATAAAGGCATGAAATTATAACAAAGTCTTTAGACTATCTTGGTTTACAGCAGATGGTTGATCTTAACTATGTAAAGTTAATACAAAGATTGGATATATTTCATGTGTACAGTTGTTTATCCTTAGGACAGCATTTCCGGTTTCTCTTGCTACAATATTTTTCGTCAGTGAGTAAACTTCCGGTCTGCACATTTTTGAAGCAGATTAATTATGTAAAGATGAGAAGATTACTGAGGTCCCTTCCGGTTTATATCATATCATAACAGAGTTACAGAATTAACTCATGGAACTTACGGTTTGGTGATCATAAAACTAATTTATGCAAACTATATTATAATTAACTAGGAAGACATCCGGTTTGCATAATCACGTAGCGTACATACTTAAAAATCATTTAATTAACTGACGATCCTTTCATTATAGCGTACAAGGAGCGTAATTAGCCTTGTATAGATATTAACAATACCCAATTGAGCTAAAATGAACTTTGGTCAGTAGTTAAATGCCAAAATTAGCTTTGTTGTTGAAGTTTTTTAAATAAGGTACCCCATGTTATTTTTTTATCCGCCTTTTACGTCATCACTCATAATCGTGAGAGTCGTGTGGTGTTTATATATTTATATAAAAGAGAATAGCGTTTCTAATAATAGTCCGATATTTTTCTATTCTTTGAATTAATTTTATCGATCTTGTTGAAAACGCGTTATTACCGGTCCAGGGGTTACTCTTGTTTTTCAGCTTAACAGAAAAGAAACTACATAAATCTAAAAATTGATATTAAAATATAGAAAAAGAAAAAAAATAAGCTGCTCTTGGTATATGTATTTATATATATTTCAAGCTAAGCAATTTAAAGTTTGTATTATCCACCACCTACTGGCTCTATATATATATAAAAGAAACTGAAACTGATCGACCTAACAGAACAAGCATAAAAGAAAACTAGTTTCGTCAGTATCCGTATTAAACGCTTTGAATTGTTAATCGAATAAAAGCCAAAAGATATCTGGTGATGTAGAATGAAAAAACGTTATACACTGAAGGAAACTTGTAGTAGCTGACACTCTGAGGTTTGAATGAGCAACTATATCAGTCAATATCTGAGTTGGAGAGTACTTGGCGTGGCAATGATGAACGATAGCCCTTTTGTGAAACGTTTGTCATCAAATAATAACCTCTTTGTCAATATTGCTTTAAACAGCGGAATGTAGCACCACCTACTATTATACTCAATGAAATAACACAATGTGACAGATATTAAATAACTGAAATGGGGAAGGGGGATATCGGAATATAAAAAAATCTTCCCGAGAGCAAAGCAAAGTAAAATATGCAAATTAATTTGCGAATTAATTGAGATAAACTAAAACTTTTTGATCTTGTTTCGCTGACGCTTCTTTGAAATGAATGATGTATTTGAAACCATTTTCAGTATCTAATTTACTTTAAATGTTATAAAAGATTTCTAAATCGTTGGATTTTCTTCTTTTCCTTTCTTTGTGATTATAAAGTGGTTTTCTGTTTGTTGTTTTATTATGTTCTTGCAAAGACACACTAGGATTGTCTGTGCTTGGCTGTTCCTAATTTTTAATTGATAAACTACAAGGAAGGCAGCTGGTCAATATTGGAAAGCAGCTGGTCAACATCACCCACTGCCAACTCTAGTTTATATTACAATGATACAATATTACAACGTTTATATTACCCCCCCCCCAGTGGCACAGCGCTATGTCTGCGGACTTACAACGCTAGAATCCGGATTTCGATACCAGTGGTGGGCAGAGCACAAATAGCCCATTGTGTAGCTTTGTGCTTAACTTCAAACAAATCAAATCAGACATGGTAATCAGTGCTTGAAATAATAAAAAGTGCCGATGCGCACTCAGATACATATTTCTGATTATAGTGAGAATCGCCGGTTCTGCATACCGGTAAGTATCGACCCATTTCAAACATTGATGGTAACGACTTGATCGTGTCCTGCCCCATCCGTTTCAAATACTGACACTGTTTTTGTCAATATTAATTCACAATCAATCTTTTAACTGAGTATGATATTGTCAAAAATCTTATAAACTTTAATGACTAATTGTAAAGTGGCGTTTATGAGATTGGTTAGAAAGCCATGACTGGGAGTGATCTAATTGTTAGTGTACCAGGTCTGTGAATCCAAAGATTTCGTATCATTGTAATATAAACGTTGTAATATTGTATCATTGTAATATAAACGTTGTAATATTGTATCATTGTAATATAAACGTTGTAATATTGTATCATTGTAATATAAACGTTGTAATATTGTATCATTGTAATATAAACGTTGTAATATTGTATCATTATACCATGTCTAACTGCGCATTAAAGAAGTCGGAGCTCGACTCGTACAGCCGCTGAATACGCTTTGTATTTTCAGCTGTGGGTGCGTTGTAAAAGTGGCAGTCAGTTCTGTTATTCGGTTCAAAAGGGATGGATAAAGCCCTCGTGACAGTGAGTGCTCTTATTAGTAGTTCAAAATCAAAAGACAAGTGTACTTGAAACCTAGGGATCTCTAGCCTGATCCTTTAATCACTTTGAAAATCCCTATAAACCGGGCTTTGATACCCGTGGTGGGCACAGCAAACAAACAAACAAATAAAATGTTTTTATCCGGGTAACTTAGTCGAGTGGACATTCTCGTAAGTCCCAAGAAAACCCAAGTGTAGCAGAAACAGTAGAATAATGTTTACGAGGATATTTGAAGATTTTGTTATTTATCATTTATCATCATTCGCCTGGAGGCGCTAGAGAACTGGGAAAATTTTAGGAATCACTTTGCACATGAGTTTTTGTTATTGTAGGTGGTTTTCTTTTTTAGGTCAGTGACTTGTCGAAGGTTTCGTGTAAAGATTAGGTGCATTATGAAAAGGGGCGTTGCTAAATATACTTAAAATGTTATTTCATTTAATGGACCTGACCCCTAATCACTGACAAGTTTGTTTCCCTTAGATGGACCCTACCTCAATGTTGTTTTCTCTGTCGCACACAAAAGGTGTAGTATTCATACTTAAGCACTTGACATCACGTAATGGAGATTTATAGTGTAGTTCTTGGAGGCAGGTCGGCTTACATTCGTTCTGGTAATAAATAAATAAAGCACGCCAGATTCGGAAGTACCATGTTTCGTTAATGAAGAGTAGCGTTTGTTTCGAATTACACTCGCTGCAACATCCTAAGTATCCACATTTCTAATACTTTATATGTTCAGTTATTAAAGAGAGGAAATGAAATGATAGAAAACTACATATAAGACATGTATTTTTTAACAAAGCAAAAGCCAGAACAGAAGAATAATAAAATTTATAAGGAGTGCATAATTTTTGAAAACGACGAGACAGACGTTTTTTTTTTTTTATACACATTTCCTTAACTCGACTAAACCAAATGAAATCTGCCCTGTAAATTCCTCCCTTCCCTCTCCGCCTATCAGTTTAACAACAGGGATGGCTATGCGTAGATAGTCCTAGTGTATTTTTGAGTAAAATTCTGAAACAATGAATTATAGATATCAACAACTATTTACACACTTTTAAAATGGTATAACACTGTTTTATTTTTAATTTTATCTCCCTGAACTAAAGCCAAAATTGTAGAAAACAGGTGAGAAGCTAATATTAAATAAGGGGGAAAAAACTGTTCTGTTTTTAGTCTATGTATATGCAGGCTTAAGCCTAAAAATAATATCCAATTATACAAAAAGAACGTTTTCCAAATTGATAAAGATAAGTAAGCTAATAAAAAACTAGATTAAACAAAAAGTTATACTTAAATTTCACTTCTATTTCGCCCTGAGCTTTGAAGGGTCAGTTTAATAGAAACCTGTTTTGTTTGTTTCATAACAAATCTACATTGGGTTATCTGCTGTGTCCACCGCGTGGAATGGAACCCCGGATTTTAGCATTGTAAGTCCGTAGACTTACGTCTGTTCAATCGGGGAACAATGGAACTATTCATTTATAACATACGCCTAGTATTTAGCAAACAAATGTTTAAAAAAACAGATCATAGCGTACACATTAAATTCTAGTTACCTATCATAGAGAGTCTAGCTTTGTGCTGCGTATGTTTTTTATATATAGGCTTTAGCGTTTCTGGATTAGGAAGAGTCATACACTATTTGTAGATTACAGTCTTGCTACAAGCTTCAAAAGACTGGAGCTACAGTCAGCGATTTATAACGTAAGAAGTATTTCATCAAGCACTGGCTTTCAAAATCACTTCACACTGTTCTATATTTTATCTAGGCCTTCATGCGTTGTTAAACTTTGTAGAAGTTCCTTGAAATTGTATCTGTTTTTGTATAAGAGTCCGGATTTTACTCTCTTTCTTTTGTAAGTTTGCATTTCGTACATCTTTTCTTCGGTTTTTGTACATGATGTTATAGCCTAATCAGATATGCTAATTATTCCCTTTTATTGTTTGAGTTATAATCATGCAAAATGTTAAATATTCTCTTTTATTGTTCAAATTCAAATTACGCTGAATATTAATTATTCCCCGTTTATTGTTTAAGTACTAACTACGCTGAATGTTAATTATTCCCTTTGATTGTTTAAGTTCTAATTACACTGAATGTTTACGTTATAATTATGCAAAATGTTAAACATTCCTTTTTATTGTTTAAGTTCTAATTACTATGAATGCTAAATGCTTCCTTTTATTGTTTGTCAGATTTTTAAAATAACACACACACACACATATATATACAAGTTCTTTTTGCCAATTGTCGAAATAAATGGCTTTTACTTATACTTCTTAATAGTATATAAATATATACTATGTTGTTGTTGTTGGGCTTAGGATTATTCTACAGTAGGTGTCTGTGACTTGTTAGCGATAAATTCAACTATGAATAAACAACACGTACTTTACTTGTTTTCAAATAATATATATATTTGGAACAAGTTAAACGCATGTACAACAAAGTCTTCACACTACAGAGATTACAGGCATGTCGTTAAACACTATATATATATAGTTCTCTTTTTCTTGTCAAAAGTCCACTTCGGCCTATTCAATTACTTTAGAATTTCAGTTGACAAGTCGAACTATCTTCTCTATATTACTATCGTATTAGTTGTGGCGCAAGTTACCGTAATTCGTTTGGTCTTCTTTCTTCTGAAGATCCTCTGTTCCTTTTGTCATAGTGTACCCAGGCTGATTCAATTACTTTAGAACCATGCTTTGACGGAATAAATTCATCCTTCTTATCTTTTTTTATACTGTTAGTTTCACTCTAACATATTAAACGTTAGGCCTATGTCAATCGTTAGGCCTATCACTTTTACGTTACTTAACTTCACACTTCATATTCTTAACTTCATATTCTTTTTTCTTTTATATCCAATTCTATCTGTCTGCTGCTTCCCGCTGGTATCACGCTATTTATATCTTTACTAACTGAGTTAGCCGGCGTTGCACTGCACGGTGTAAATTTAGATTTGAAATGTATAGATCAGTATTTTTTCAGCAAATTATTCACTAAGTAGACAAAAGCTGTGATGCGAGAAATAAAAAAAA
>NW_013673523.1:29494-31716 GCF_000517525.1 Limulus polyphemus
ATATATATATATATATATATATTACATAGTCGTCTCTGGCCAATTTCTATATTCTCGACACCAATTAGTTATAAACAAAGCCTTCTACAGTCGTCTGCTTTTAACTCTTATTATAATAAAACTTAAAAATAATAAAAATATTCACACACAAATATAAATTAATCACTAATATTTAAACCAAACAGTCTTTTATATCATGACATTGTTTAACTTCTAATTACTATGAATGCTAAATATTTCCCTTTATTGTTTAAGTTCTAATTACGCTGAATATTAGTCATATTTTCTTTACTTCCTTTAATGGTTTAAGTTCCAATTACGCCGAATTTTAAAGTTTATAGTTAATCTTTTCGCGCAGTGTTACATACGTTTATCATCTTTTTAGATCCCATAAAAAAACCTAAAAAATATGTTACATTAGCCAAAATGATTCCATTAATCTCCTCGAATGTAAATGACTCCCACCTAGTGAGTATTAACGGACTTAAGATATTGGTGGTACTTTGCCTTTAAAGCATATTCTACCAAATATTCAGCTGTATTCCATATGCATTTTCAAACCTAAACATAAAATGAAAATGAGAACAATAGAGATTTAGACCTTTTAAGGAGAATAAATATGTCCCCCCAGTAGCTCATGAGGACTTGTTACACTCAAATTTGAGGATTCGATTTTTGTGGTGGTCACAGCACATACGACCCATTGTGTAACAGAATTAACGTATTTCTTCTGGGAAAGCTCACTCAACGTGTAAAAATTTAAGTAAGAAAATATTACAAAAATAATTATAATAATAAATAATAAACTAAAACTTTGTGTTGTATTAAATTGGACCTTTTTTTTAGCTTGGAACTTGCCATCCTACTCAATTTAAATATATATATAACAGTACAACCCATTTTCCTACTCTGTTTCTCATAAAAACCGTTTCGCTGTCTTCGTCAACCCTTAAAATGTGTTTGCTTTAGAGGAATGCCAAATTAAGCTATCTGCTGTGCCCACCGGGAAGAATCGAACCCCGGATTTTAGTGTTGTAAGCCCGTAAACTTACTGCCGTCCCACCGTAAGACAATTCATATTAAACCGAGCAAATATATTAATCCATTCCAATTATTATACACATCAATTAATGGTGTGTTTTGAAACCCATCTAATCCACTTAATTGTTTCGTTTAATGTTATTGAACATTGAAATATCTGGGCTGATCCGCCGCCATGCTGTGGAGGCTTTTTTCTTCATTGCTCTTAATATTCAGGTTCCATTAAAATAAAATACTAATAACGTTTTAACGGATAAGGTTCTTCCTATCCAGAGAAGAGCGGGAGATAATATGTCTTGGACAATTAAGGAGGAAATTAAATTTCCTTCATAATCAAAGCAATTGGAGACTTTTGACCAGGATTAGTAATGTAATTAGTAAAAGAGACTTAAATGTACATCAGTTTCATAACTTATTCATTTATGTACTCCCTTATCCTCTACACGTATCCTATTTTGGTGTCCAGAGGAAGAAAACACTTATTGATATGGACGTTACAATGCAAATCGAGTATTTAGTTTCGCGCTTTAGTAAGAGTAAGCTATTCTTGAGGGACGTTTTCCCAACTGGAGTTTTTTTTTTATGGATAATTGACATCATTTATCTATAACATATCTTATATCTTTTCGTGAGACTTACTGTAATTGTTTGAAAGCTCTATAATATGGAAATTAGCAACATCTTTGACATGTTTTAAAACTCTTAAATTTAAAATTTAGTATATTTTAAAGAAGAACATATATTTAATAAATACGAAATATCAAACCCCGTCCCACCAAACATGCTCGCCCTTTCAGCCGTGGGAGCGTTATAATGTGACGGTCAATCCCACTATTCGTTGGTAAAAGAGTAGCCCAAGAGTTGGCGGTTATGGTGATGATTACTAGCTGCCTTCCCTCTAGTCTTACACTGCTAAATTAGGGACGGCTAGCGCAGATAACCCTCGTGTAGCTTTGCGCGAAATTCAAAAACAAACAAACAAACGAAATATCAAACGCGCAAATTAGGTTGGTTGTCCTGTAGTAATTAATCATATCAATTTAAGATAGCCCTTGTGTAGCTTTGCGCGAAATCCAAAAACAAACAAACGAAATATCAAACGCGCAAATTAGATTGGTTGTCCTGTAGTAATTAATCATATCAATTTAAGATAGCCCTTGTGTAGCTTTGCGCGAAATCCA
>NW_013673523.1:32655-34790 GCF_000517525.1 Limulus polyphemus
CAGTACTGTATATATATTTGTTTGTTTGTAATTATGCACAAAGCTACACAAAGGGCTATCTGTGCTCTGCCCACCACGGGTATCGAAACCCGGTTTCTAGTGTTATAAGTCCGCAGACATACCGCTGTGCCACTGGGGGGCCTGTATATATATATATATACATACATGTGCACTGTTCTGCTATAAAAATATAGTTTGAGCTTTTAATCTTTTACGTAAACATTAGAAAGCAAATATTTCAAAGTTTTCTTTAATTAGGCTTTTACTCATACGAATAAAACATCATTCCAGCTAACTAAAGGTGATTTCAGTTGATTGATTGGAAATATACCTAGAAATGTGGAGAATATTTCATAGTTCAATCACGTAATAAAAAAATCTCAATAGACTGTAAGTAACATTATTATTGCGAGGTTTGTCTTTTTGTTGTTATGGTATCATCGTATTAAAATAATATACGATTACTATTCGATTACATAGCCTTACTGGTGGAGCGACAATGTGACTTACCTCCTAGAACCAATCATGTCATCTCACAATACCTTGACTTTTAAGGATTCTTTTATAATATCTACTTTGAAACTCACGAAAACACCTATGGAACAAAGGTTTTCCTGAACAGTCGTAGTTTTAAACATGGACGTCAGTGCTGCCACCTGGAGAGCATGATCGTATAATGTTTACTTAACGAATGACAGTGTGAAAGTTTTAGAGTCAGATGAGCACTCGGTAAAAATTAATAGAATTTTATAGTAATTCTGTAAATTATGTATTATATAGAATTTTATAATGCATATAAGGCTTGCACGTGTACTACAAACAAATTCTTATTTCAAGACAGTGTTTGAGAATCTACTGAATAAAAATTTTGGTCCCGAAAAGAACGAATTTACATTTTAGCTTTTTATGGGTTATGGGTTCTCTTAGCTATAAATTGTCGAAGTGAAGTTCGTATTCTGTCTTGAAAAAAAAATTTCTAAAGCAAACTGTTTAGTGCAATACTTTTCAGGGTTAGTGCAGTTTGCTTTTCAGGGGATTACGTTACTAAAGTAAAAACAAAGGAAAAACAGTTGCAACACGAACATCATCTCCTCGAATATTTGAGTGTTGACTATTGTAACTCAACTCTGTAATTCTCTGTGTGTGTGTGTGTATCATCACAGTAACGTAAACAAAAAAAATATATTGAGTATTTGTTTAAAAATGTCTCCTTAGCCTAATATGGCACGAATAAATCGGCCAGTCTTTCATAGATGGTCTTGTGTTGAAAGTTGGGCAATTACAAAACATTTTTGGATCACTTTTATGTTGCTTCACCTGGAGAACCTAATCAGAAGCGAAAAGAGAACATGTGGTCGTATTAAGGGATAAGTCCACTACTCTCAACACATGTGTCATCTCTTGTAGCCCTTAATCTAGCGAGACCGTGAAGGAGAGCTCTTTCCGGTCTGTTGTGACTTTATTTTGCGTTTACAAGAATAAACATAGAACCAAAACTTGCTAAGCTGGTACGTGAATGTAAGGAGAGAAACATATATTTCTATTTATCTGTCTAACGCATCCTTTCCCAAATATTATACATCAAGTACATTTTACACCATTCTTCTTTGATATACTTTTTCTGTCTAACAAAAAGGAATTGACTTGTGACAGTGATGTTTGTCTCGATCTTTTTAAGTATTTATTCTTTCTTTGTAAGATTATTTCCGAGTTACAAACTTCGAGTTCTATTGCCAATTGGGTTTTATAAAAAGAATGCTAAAAGACTGGCATATTGAAAATGAAAATAATAACAAAGAAAAGTACGAAGGAAAGGAAAAATGTAGCTCGTCTTTTACACATGTTGTTTACGGTTAGCGAACCATAAAAATTGAATTTCACAGTTTTCGAAATTAAGACTTGAAGTAAATAAGTTAAAGTTAAAGGCCTTAAAAATAAAGAAGTAAAAATGCATTAATTTAACGTGTCCACTAAGTAGTTAAGGTAATATTTTATGTGGTTCATATCCGGTGGAAGTGATATCTGGGGAAATGGGAAATCACCATACGAAAAATATATTTGATAAAATCGACAGTTTCTTTACATCCAAGTTCTTCTCGTCAGGTAATAAAAAGAGTTATTGTTAACTTCCAAAC
>NW_013673524.1:0-5678 GCF_000517525.1 Limulus polyphemus
CATAACAAGAACTAACTACACTGTAATTAATGTTGGTGGATTAACAAGTGCCATAACAAGAACTAACTACACTGTAATTAATGTTGGTGGATTAACAAGTGTCATAACAAGAACTAACTACACTGTAATTAATGTTGGTGAATTAGAATCTGTCAAATTCAAGAAGAAGCAATTCAAATGTTACTCAGAAACTGAAAATACGAAAAAATATATATACAAGGGAACTCGACCAATCAGATACATGGAGACAACAACCTTCTACAGATTTAACGACCTGATTTAAACAGAGTCTGTTAGCACAGATTGGTTGAAGTTGAAAGTAGGCACAATATAAATCTGAAAGTCTCATATTATTTCAAAATAATAAGCTTATATTATTTCAAGATAACAAGTTTATATCATTTTAAAATAATAAGTTTACCGATCAAACATCTTTCTTCTAGAAACAATCTGATGATTATGTCTTAGCTCTATTTATAGAAATGCACTATTTAATATTAATGTATCATATAATGTTAATGATTTTATATCATGATATTCATGCAAATATAAATCAAAAATCAGTATCCCAAAGTTTATACTTGAATATGTTTTATAAAAAAAAGTTAATTATCATTTTAATGACTATACATGGGTATATCAGACTTATAAATCTTTCTCAAGTGTGTATCTAGGATGCATTTTTCATCTCGAAAATAAAAACTAGAAATTCAATTTTGTTTTTTACAATAATATAAAGGGCCAGGTGGTTAGGGCACTCGACTCGCAATCTGAGGGTCGCGGGTTCGAATCCCCCGTTCCACCAAACATGCTCGCCCTTTCAGTCGTGGGGGCATTATAATGTGACGGTCAATCCCACTATTCGTTAATAAAACAGTAGCCCAAGAGTTGGTGGTGGGTGGTGATGACTAGCTGCCTTCCCTCTAGACTTAACACTGCTAAATTAGGGATGGCTAGTGCAGATAGCCCTCGTGTAGCTTTGCACAAATTTCAAAACAATAATACATAGGTGTATGAACATTCTGTATCCATTATCCAAACTTTAGTAAGGTGCCAAACCAACATAAAGTAAGGAATATTTTTATCACCGGAAAATAAAACACATAAAATACATTTGTCTCTTACACTTCCATATGCACATGACAAAGTTATTTTTACTGGTTTTGTAAATGTTGTTCCTGTGTTATTAGCTTTTAGAGCAACTATATATATAAAAGAAGTTACATAAAACGCCACATTTGTTTAAATAGAAATAAACTAATTTACATTTATTGTAAATGATGCAGAGAAGAAAGTAGACCTTGTCTACTCTTTTCTTGACATTGGACAAGTTATATTATTTCAATAATTTTAAAACATAAAATAGATTCAAAAACATATGAAACAGAACCTTTCAACCCTTTAAATGTTTGGGAATATCACTGTCAAATATTCTTTGATAAGTAACCAGAAATCCACAATTCCTTCTTCTTAAAAACAACAAAAAAAGAAGCAAATAAATTTATTTCCGAGTCCAATTTAGAAGAACACCCATCGCCAGGTATCAAACTTAATGTTACAATTTTAATAACACGTCTTATATAAACCATAGAATAATCAAAAACCTCCAGTACAAGCTACAAACCAGTTAAAAATCCTTGAAAGATTTTTCTGTTGCTACAAATTTGGTAAAAAATAAATAAATAAGTCTTTAAAAGATATACTTGTTGCTACAAGCTACAAACTGGGTAAAAATATTCGTAACATCTAGTTGTCAGTAAAAGCTACAAACTGGTAAATATCTTCTTAACATCTAGTTGTCAGTAAAAGCTACAAACTATGTAAATATCTTCTTAACATCTAGTTGTCAGTAAAAGCTACAAACTGGTAAATATTTTCTTAACATCTACTTGTCAGTAAAAGCTACAGACTGGGTAAAAATCTTCTTAACATCTAGTTGTCAGTAAAAGCTACAAACTATGTGAATATCTTCATAACATCTAGTTGTCAGTAAAAGCTACAAACTATGTGAATATCTTCTTAACATCTAGTTGTCAGTAAAAGCTACAAACTATGTGAATATCTTCTTAACATCTAGTTGTCAGTAAAAGCTACAAACTATGTAAAAATCTTCTTAACATCTAGTTGTCAGTAAAAGCTACAAACTGGATAAAATAAAATAGCCTCTGAAGATCCAGTTGATCCTACAAGCAACAAACCCAATAAAAAAAAACTCACAAGATCTAGTTGTTGCTACAAGCTGGATAAAATAATCCCATTTTAATGAAATTGTTACTAAAAGCTACAAACAGGCAAAATTAAAGAGATCTCAGATTTATTGTACAAGAACAAAGGACTACTATGATAAAAAAATGTTTTATTGAATATTAGAAAAAAGCTTGGATAAAAGAAATTTCAATGTGTGCAAATAATAAGAATCTGACTAAGCACCTAAGCCTTACTTAGATTTACTTGTATATCTTCCAAAAATCTTTGTAACAAAACTATGTGACATAAGAAACTTTAAATGTTTATGTTATAATCTAACATTCGAAATGAAGTTAAATTTAAAAAAAAAGCTTCTACTAACTAGCACACAGGTTTTAACAAAATTTGTGCAAGTGTATTGAGAATAGTAAGCTAAGGTGAATTAATAAGAAAATCCATTAAATAAAAAATGTCCACTTCATCTCTAATTTGAACCTTATTTATACTACAGATTAAATAATTTTGATACACAGGTGTATTCAGTGGACTTCTTAATTCCACATTCTTATAGGGATCAGTTATGTAGATTTTATTTGTAAATATCCCTAAATTAACTGACCGTAAGAAAGTTCGCACAAGATGTGATAAGATTCAATTAAATACATGTCGTCTTAGAAAGTATTTATGAGTTAAACTCTCGATATCTTGTGATTAGAATATATAGTATTGCTTTTACCTAAAAAAAAAAAAAAGCTGTCAAATTGAAAATAGTTGAATAAAGAAAAGGCAGGTGGAAATAAGTTACTACAAAACTGGATTGTTCAAGTACACATTTTAAAAAGTAAAATATTCTTCAATAAACTGAAGATTCGTTTGTGCCAGATATCTTTATATTTACTAAAGAAAAACAATTTCAGGCCCATACGTAGAATGTTTGGAAGGGGGTTCTAATTTGTGAGACCAAAAGCCAACACATATTGTGTGAAGCACAATCAGTATGCTAATACTATTGGGGGGGGGGGGGGTGCGCTACTGTTTCAAGCCAAAAAATGCTAATGCTTCATCAGAAGAATGTAGACTATCGTAGAAAACGTTAATTATTTTCCCTAAGCAACTGCGCTATGACCAAATAAGCATAATTTCTTTTCATCACAAAAATAGAGGGTTTTGCTGAACCCTCTCTGCTCGTATATATATCCCAGAAGTTAAGCAGTTTAGATCATTCTTTCATAAATCTTTATTGGTTCCTCCTGAGTTTATACATTGACCGACCCATTAAGACATAAGCCCACACACTGATGCGGAATTAGTCGGTTTTATATCCAAACAAAGACAATTTTTTACATCACAAAAATAGGGGGTTCAGACACACACCCCTGCATACTGGCATGAATTTACTTACATTTCTATCCTGGAAAGACAAATATCCAACTGAACCTCCACTAAACATACAATAGGCTTAACTGTTACAAGCAACCTAAAAAAGTCCTCACTGTAAATCCACTAAACAGACAATAGGCTAAACTGTTACAAGCAACCTAAAAAAGTCCTCACTGTAAATCCACTAAACAGACAATAGGCTAAACTGTTACAAGCAACCTAAAAAAGTCCTCACTGTAAATCCACTAAACAGACAATAGGCTTAAATGTTACAAGCAACCTAAAAAAGTCCTCACTGTAAATCCACTAAACAGACAATAGGCTAAACTGTTACACGAAACCTAAAAAAGTCCTCACTGTAAATCCACTAAACAAACAATGGGCTAAACTTTTACAAGCAACCTAAAAAAGTCCTCACTGTAAATCCACTAAACAGACAATAAACAGACAACCTAATAAAGTCCTCACAGTAAAAATTCCAGCAAATAATTATTACACTTTATTTCAATGTCACATAGTGGTCTTACAAAAAAATGTATACTAACCTTTTGTTTTCCAGATGGGACCACATATTTATACTTCAAACTATCTAACATAAAGACAACACAAAATTAACATGTAATAAGACTATACATGAGCTTGTAATATATTTATTTGAATTAACTATTTCACAGAAGAACAAATAAAATTTGTAAACTACTATTAATTTTTTTTTGTAGTGGTAATAAGTCAATTAAGGTTTCTCCATTTTGGCCAGTTACTTGATATTAAATTTAAAGAGAACTAGAACCAATTATAGAAGGCAAACAAAGACGGATTAAAATATCAAATTTTCATTCTTTATATCTAATCAAGCAGTTGAAGACAACAAACTTGAAAAATACCATTAATTTTTTTCAGCTGGGATAAACTGTATTATTGTATCAATAATAAATCCCTTGTTTCCTGTTCCCAACACAGCGTTAACAAGCCTTTCATCCTCTCGGTGATGTTTCTATTGGATGGCTACTTCTTAATAACGCTGTCTGAAAGGTCAATAAATAAATAAATATGTTTATAGTCAGTAAACGGTTAGAATACTTCTACTTACAGTTGTCGTATACAGAATCACTACCTTGGCAAGCAATGTCAAAGTAACCGCAGAGAGAAAAAGCAGGTTTTTTTATAAATACAAATTACCAAAGACACAAAATGCATTATAAAAATTTAAACTGCCACTTTTCATGATTAAATTAAGATGGTTAAAGAGTCTAGGATGACCTGGAGGAAGGTCTTTATGATGGTTAAAGAGTCTAGATGACCTGGAGGAAGGTCTTTATGATGGTTAAAGAGTCTATGATGACCTGGAGGAAGGTCATTATGATGGTCAAAGAGTCTATGATGACCTGGAGGAAGGTCTTTATGATGGTTAACGAGTCTAGGAGGACCTGGAATAAGGTCTTTATGATGGTTAACAAGTCTAGGAGGACCTGGAGGAAGGTCTTTATTATTTATCTTAGTGGTCATTATATCATTAAAGTAAAATAGAGAGCAAAACAAAATAGGACAGAGGATGCATCTTTGTGTTGAAATATAACTCACTTTAGCTTCTTTGTGTATTTGATGTGACACAGGAAAATGGCCAAAATGGTGGAATCCAGCTACCATTTTTAGAGCACCATCATCATCAATATTCTGAGGATCAAATTTGGCATTTGGATATGAAGGAAAAATTCTGTAGTATGATGAAATATTTTCATTTAAGAAAAAAAATCTCAAACAAATAATTTGTTACTTATACAAATCAAAGAAATATAAGAACAGGACAAAAAAAAATAATATATATATATATACTGGGGGATGTCAGATAGGGATGTCTTCATCATGTATGTATACTGTTGATGTCAGATAGTGATGTCTACATCATGTATATATACTTTTGATGTCAGATAGTTTAGGTACATCATGTATATATATACTGTGGAAGTCAGATATTTATGTCTACATCATGCATATATACTGGGAGATGTCAGATAGTGATGTCTACATCATGTATATACTTTGGATATCAGAAACCGAGGACTACATCACTTATACATGGATGTGTGATCCACTTGCTACTATTTTTTGTC
>NW_013673524.1:6614-9005 GCF_000517525.1 Limulus polyphemus
AAGGTTACTGCCTATGTAGATGAGGGTAAGGGTGTAGATTTGGTGTATCTGGATTTTCAGAAAGAATTGGACAAGGTGTCACATAAATATCTTGTAAAAATAATTAGCTCTATAGGTGTGGGGGATAAGTTAGCAAACTGGATAGAAGAGTAGCTGGATGTAAGAAAGCAGAGGGTTGTTATAAATAGAGTTCAGTCAAACTGGATTAATGTCACAAGTGGGGTACCTCAGGGCTCAGTCTTAGGACCTTTGTTCTTTTTGATTTAGATAAATGACACAGATGAAAGAATGGTCAATAAACTATTTAAATTTGCAGATGATATTAAGTTGTTGGGTGTTGTTAGCTGTGAAGAGGATGCGGCTGATTTACAAAAGGATTTAGATCATTTAGTGAGTTGGGCAAATAAATGGCAGATCGGTTATCATAATTTGAATTATAAGTATAATTTGGATGGGAATAACCTTAACAGTGTCATGAAAGAAAGGGATCTTGATGTAATGGTTGACCAGTCTCCTAAACCATCCAAGCAGTGTGCTGTTGCTAGTGGTAGGACCAATAGAATTTTAGGTCGTATCTATAGAAATATTGAATACAAGTCTAAAGAGGTTATAATTTCATTGTACAGGTCACTGGTAAGGCCACATTTGGAGTACTGTGTTTAGTCTTGGGCTCCTTACCTTAGGAAAGACATTTAATTCTTGGAAAGGGTTCAGAGAAGGGTTACCAGAATGTTGTCTGAGATGGAGAGGTTGTCATACAAGGAGAGGCTGAAATCTCCCAAATTGTTTATTTTTTGAAAAAGAAGAGATAGGGGGATCTGATTGAGGTGTTTAAGATTGTAAAGGGAATTGATAGTGTTGATGCATAATCTTTTTTCATATTTAACAGTAGGACTAGGGGGTACAAATATAAATTTTTGTAAGATAGGAGTCATCTTCAGCTATGACAGTTTTATTTTTCTAACAGAGTGGTTGTTTTTTGGTATAGATTGTCTTCGGATGTTGTAGAGGCAGTAATTAAAGTGAGTTTAGGAGAAAGCTTGATAAGTATATGAATCATAAGGGCTGAATTTAAGATTTTTTTAATTTTTCATAATAGTTTTAGTTTAGTTTAAAGAATGGGACAGCCGAGATGGGCCAATATGTTCCATGTTGTCCCTAAACATTGTTATATTTTCATCAAAAATTTATATTTACGTCCTCTAGTTCCACCTTTCCTCTTATCAATATTATAAGTATAAATTATAATAAGTATGAAAAAAGACGATGCATTAATGCTATCCATTCTCCGATCTAAAACGCTTCAATGACACCCCCTCTTGCTATTCTTTTGAAGTATACGGATGTACAACGCTAAAATCAGATATTAGAACACTCGTGATGCCCAGACAGCCCAATGTGGTTTTGCTCTAAAAAAAAGTAAAATTAGTAAACTTTTTAAATTAATTTTATCAAGAGAAGACAATTGCAGGCATATTACCCTGTTATATTTGAATGCCTTCAATCTCGCAATGTACTTTAATTCCATTATAATTATATTTTTGTATATATGTACAACTTTTATTATACAAAGTTAAAATAAGTTAACCTTACCATACGATTTCTACCACACTTATATGCTTATCATACAATCGCGATACCTAACGCAGCGACATCTGTACAATACGAATTTGTATGATATACCTAAAGCTGAAAATATAAACTGTGTAGCAAACTTAACGTCGAAGTAGAGACATAGATAGTGTGTGGAGCGTATTATATGTTTGGTTTACCGGTTGGGCAGCAGTAAAGTCTTCAGTTATTACAACGCTAAAATCTGCGGTTCGATTTCCATTGGTGGACACAGTAGATAGCCCGATGTGGCTTTGCTGTAAGAAAACACACACAGTTAAATGTTTGTCCACTCGGTTTCAAACTGTTTTTATATTTAATTAATATCCTGTATAAAAGTTAAACGTTAGATGGTGGGGTTCCTGTTAAACTTCTTTAACTATGATATGAGTCAGTTAAGACTCTTGCGGAAATACTTTCTTGTTCTACTCACGACGAAAACTGTAAATCGAACAAATTCAGTCTATTCACATGACCAGCTTGGCAACCAAGTAATTCAAGTTTCTATGATCTAGCAATAAGTTAATAAAGTTAAAGTACAAATGAGGGTTTTTGTATTTCGTTAAACAAAGAACACGCGTTGTTATTTGCTTCCGAGTGTCTCACTAGCGAAATATTAGTAAATAACTGTTCTTGAACACCCGCCGTTAAGAAAAAAATAAATATTGTAACGCCTCCAGTCGTTAATTAATTTTCCGTAAATTCGTTCCGACGAAACTTTAGCGACACAAGTCCTCTCTTAAATAAAACTGGTTTATTCTTTCCAAATACAACTTTACG
>NW_013673524.1:10091-19008 GCF_000517525.1 Limulus polyphemus
TATTCTTTCTGAATATAACTTTACGATACACTTAATTTCAACATTCGCGCTAAAACAAACGCTATAACGAACGTTAACTTCAACAATACTCTGACTGCAGATCAATTACTCACTACCTACACACACTATTGTCCCGTCACGTTGTCACCCTCTTATATATACCAGACTACCCTATATCTAGTAAATGCTAGGGCATTCACGAAGGAACAAGATAGTTCTAGAAACGTGGCTTGACACTAGTCACGTGACCTCGCTGACGCAACACTATAATATTGCGTTTAGAAACATCAGAAACAAAACACAAATTAATGTATTAGACAGAAAATAAATATTTTGAAAAAGTTGTCAACCCTTTGGTTATTTATTCATTGATCAAAAACCCTGGACCAAAACACAACATTCCAAATAAGGCCTAATTAGTAACTTGCATTAAGATAATTACATCCTTTGACTTAGAATCAATACGTCTATAAGCACACATGAAATTTTTATTAGCTTTACTACTATCAACAGAGCACTCATTGTTTCGATGGTTTGATTGACTTATTCGCTACCATGACAAAATCATTTTCTTCAGCCACGCTATTCAGTCGGTTCCTATCTATATTAAATGTGTGATCCAAATTATGATAATTCAAACGAATTACCAAGCATTTACTATGAATAATTAGAAGTAATTTATCAATATTTGTCCAATTTCATTCTGCGGTATCTCAATACAGTTAGAAATACCCAAGATTTTAATGTGATCAACAGACTTTACCAGCTTGATAATTATACTCTTACTAATATCATTAATTTAAATAAGAAAAGGTAGAGCCACAAGCATTGACTCCTGAAGTATTCCACCAGTAACAAGGGTCCAGATTGACTAGACTTCATTAATAACAACCTTTTGCTTTGTCCTGTCCAATCATTCTACAGTACAATTAACTAGTTTTCCCCAAGACTCACCGATGTAATTTTCTTAGTTTACATTTTGTGTTTCACCTTATTAAAAGCTTTTTGAAAATCTAAATCCACAAATATTCCATCGTCCAAATAGAATGTGGTATCTTCACAAAAAGATAACAGGTAAGTAAGACAAGATATCTATCCCATTGGTAAATCAACGTCAGCTTTCATTTATACTATTTTTCAGTAAATAGTTTTTCAAGCTGTTTTTATCAGACTCTCGAGAATTTTGTCCACTATAGACATAAGACTAAATAATTTTCAAGGCAACTCTTGTCATGCCCTTTAAAAACAAAAGAAAAATTAGCAAACTCTCCAGTTCACAGACACCTGTCCATTAGACTTCCAAAAATGAAAGAAAAAGGCTCGCGCATCTGACCTCTAGCCTCCTTTATACCTGAGGAAAACCTCCTGTGGTCCTTGTGCTGGTCTTACGAATTGATACTTACATTAATCAGGTCATTTCCGATATTTCTAACAGAATGCCTAAGGTAAGGAATCTTCTCTTGTATTTGTTTGTTGTTGTTGAGTACAAAGCGACACAATTGGTTGTCTGCCAAACACGGATATCGAAAATGTTATTTCATTAGTTTAGCAAAGCTCTAAAAGTTATTCAAATTATCTTTAAAGTATGAATTAGTAAATAAATGAAAGCCCCACCGGTGGCACAAGCGATATGCCTGTAGACTTTTAACGCTAGAAGCCGGGTTTCGATACCCGTGGTTGGCAGAGCATAGATAGCCCATTATGTAGCTTTGTTCTTAATTCCAAACAAACAAATAAATGAAAAATAAATTAATCAATCAAAAAAAGGTAAATCGAATGTTAAAACAGAATGAATGGAGCTTTAAAGGATGTGGTTGATTTTTTTTGTTGTTGTTGTTGAAAACTATGAGATGGTTGAGCATTTAAATATATTATTCTCTTACTTTTATAAGAGAAAGCATCTTGGTAGCTCAGATATAAGTCTAAGAACTTATAACGTTAAAAAATTGGTAAAATATTTTGTATCCAGAGTGGTTTTTTTCATCTGCTGCTAAGAGCTCATATATCACTTCTGTAGCTTTGTGCAAAAACGGGGGGGGGGAACATTATGGATATGTCATGAAACGTAAGTGCATGTTAAATAATGCTATGCCTAACAAACAACAGTTGTAGTGAGTGTTGATTCATAAAATTCATAAAACTTTAAAGGGACAAAAAGGAGATTATTAGCCCATCAAAGATGTCCCTTCCAGCTCCCGACTATAACCACCCTTTACTACTAATTTATTCATCCAATCTTTTCTTGAACTCAGTTAAATTTTATACCTCTGCCACCCTTGAATGCAGCTCATTTCAAAAGCCAACCACCTTGTTTGAAAAGTAATAATGTATAGTATTATAGTGACACATATATGCCCTTAGTGACACATATAAGTACAGCTGTATGTTTGCAGAATTACAACGCTAGAAACCAAATTTTGACACCCGTGGTGAGAAAAGCACAACTAGCCCATTGTGTAGCTTTGTACTTGAAATCAAACAAACAAACACTATTGTGAAAAAAAAATGTACCAGTTTTTCACTCTGGAAATCTGGTAACCCAATCCAAGAGTGATTGTAGTTAGTTACATTTCTCTTCCAAATGACACTGTTTGTTTGTTTTTTGAATTTCGCGCAAAGCTACACGAGGGCTATCTGGGCTAGCCGTCCCTAATTTAGCAGTGATACACTAGAGGCAGGGCAGTTAGTCATCACCACCCACCGCAAACTCTTGGGCTACTCTTTTACCAACGAATAGTGGGATTTACCGTCACATTTTAACGCCCCCACGGCTGAAAGGGCGAGCATGTTTGGTGTGAGAGGGATTCGAACCCGCGACCCTCAGATTGCGAGTCGAGTGCCTTATCCACCTGGCCATGCCGGGACAAATGACACTGAAATTTCTTTTTTTTTTGTTTTCTTAAGCATGTCTCTAAAGTGTCCCGACTTTACACATCATCAATCATAATACCTGGTCGAATTGTTCTAATTAAGTTTGCATGACAACGAGTACATGAGCCCCTGGTTAGTTCGGAAATCGACTGTTTGGATTATTTATAATCCAGGTAAATTTTCATATAGATATAGTTTCCCATCGATAAATGTAAAAAATAATCCAATAGTATACTTCATTTTCGAATCTGAACAACTATTTTGTATAGTAGGCATGCATTTCCTATGGATACAAGATTCAGTAATCCATAAAATAATCTACAGGGGTCGATCAGAACTGGAGACGAAGTGACAATTACAAACCACAAAATTACTGGGTATAGTTTTACAACAATTATTCTGAGAACGACCTACACTTGTGGTGTTTACCGGTTTACAATATTTTTTTTTCTGAAAACGACCTTTGTTGTAAGGATCTACGCATATAACAGATGTTCAGAGGTCATTAGAGTTATTTATGCTACAGTCATGCCAAGTCACAGTGGTCTAAATTTGTGACCTCTTGTCCTATTGTTTTCACTGATAAACACAAAAACGTTTGATGGACCTATATTATCAATACCATTAATAATCTTAAACACCTCAATCAAATCTCCTCTGACCCTTTTCCTCTCCAAAGAAAACAAGTTTAGAGATTTTAGTCTCTCCTCATGGGACAAACCCATCATCCCAGGTATCATTCTAGTGGCTCTTCTCTAAACCTTCTCCAACAATTTAATGTCCTTCTTGAGAAAGAGAGCCCCAAACTATACGTAGTACTCTAAATGAGGCCTTACAAGTGATCTATACAGTGAAACAATAATATCCATTGTCTTGTATTCAATACTTTTCTATAGATGCTACCCCAAATCCTATTAGTATTAGCCATATTGCTAGCTATAATACACTGTTTAGAGGACTTAAGTGATTTTTCGATCACAACACCAAGATATTTTTCTTCAACCATGGTATTTAATGTATTCCCATTTAAATCATAACAATAATTTGAATTATGAAAACCTACATGCAACAGCTTACATTTTGGATAGTTAAACATCATCTGCCATGTATTGGCTCAATGCATCATCTATATACTACTAAAACTCAGAGATTGTTTATTTGTTTGTGTGCTTGTCTGTAATTAAATACAGCAAAAACGGCGCATAATAGCGCAATATTTGTAATGAAATCAGAATAAAAATGAGAATAGAAACAGAATAAAACAAGTTTCGTTAAAATCGGGCCACGGGTTATCGAGTTAGCGCCGTTTTTCGGATCACTTTTCGTACATTCCATTATTATAAAATATAAAATTAAGCACAAAGCTACACAATGGGCTATCTGTGCTCCGCCCACCACGGGTATCGAAACCCGGATTCTAGCGTTCTAAGCCAAAAGTAATTAGTAGGGTTAATTTCAGTATCTATAATGCTCTTGATTACATATTTTTTGGGGATCCTGTTACCAACAGAGTCGTGGGCCCACAAGCACCTTTGTACATAAATAGTTAAAAAAAATATGTTTAAAATATTTTGGCTTGAACCTCGTGGGTAACTCTAGCCGGTTTAAACTTTTCAACCACAAGAAACAAGAATAAGTTTCTCGCTAAGAAAACTTTCGTTAAGTGTTTATTTATTATTGATAGAAAGTAAATTTTGTTATACCTTATGTTTTATAATTTATTAGGTTTCTAACCAAAACGTTAGTTTTCTGCTAGTTTCCAAAACGCTAGTTTCAAGGGATGTCAAACTTTTATTTAGTTTTCTTAAATAACTTACACCTAAGCGGCTTTTGGTAAACTCATCAGCTCTGTTTATTTTACTAATCTTTAACTGTGCTATTTCACTATCCCTATTACTGAGACATATGTTATGAGTGTCCTTATCTTCAAAATTAAACTATGCCTCGTTTTGCTGCTTGTGTCTTGGAGGTATGTTTGTGTATCTACGTCATGGCCTATCTCTGCTTTCATTTTCGGCCAGTACAACAGTATCGCGTACGTGAAAATAACTATCAATATTTTAAGAAGCGTATGTTAAGTAACTTCGTAACTTATCCTGAATTGTTTGTGGATCCTTAGTCGGATATTCTTCTTTATTTCTACAGCAACAAACAACAGATTCAAATAAGAAACCGTGGGTATTTCGGAATGAATTTAAGTAGGAGACCGTGGTTTCTTTCCCGATCGAAATATTCCCACTAACCTGCGTCAAGAAACGCCCCCCTAGTGGCTAAATGGTAAGTGTAATGGCTCATAATTCTAAAAAAAAAAAAGATTCCAGTCAAACAATTTTATTTCGAAAAAGAGCTGGGCGTGGTCTAGAGGTTTGCCCACTGGACTTTAAATGCAAGGATTCTTGGATCACGCTTCACATTTTGGGAACGTGAGTGTGTTATAAAAGTGATGCCCAAATCCTATTATTCGATTAGAGCAGCCCAAAAAAAGTTGTCAGCGTGTATTGTCAGCTGCTTTCCTTCTGGTCTGTCGTTACAAAATTATGGGGCCCGGCATGGCCAGGTGGTTAGGGCACTCAAATCGCAATCTGAGAGTCGCGGGTTCGAATCCCGTCACACCAAACATGCTCGCCATTTCAGCCGTGAGAGCGTTATAGTGTGATGGTAAATCCCACTATTCGTTGGTAAAAGAGTAGCCCAAGAGTTGGCGGTGGGTGGTGATGACTAGCTGCCCTGCCTCTAGTGTATCACTGCTAAATTAGGGACGACTAGCGCAGATAGGCCTTGTGTAGCTTTGCGCGAAATTCAAAACAGACAAACAAACAAAACAAAATTACGGATAGTTATCGCAAAGTCCTCGTATAGATTTTCTTGAATATCCAAAATAAAAAAGTTCCAGATATATCGATGTATAATCTCTTTGCTTAACTTGTTCACCTGAGCGACACCTTATGGCCAACCAACTAGGTCAGAAACCCCTACGGTTCAGGTGTAACCCTTCATAACTGAAGCGGCTACTCGTAACCCAATATTGAGATTGATTTTCACTCTTATAACATGGCCATAACTGAAAAGCGAAACGTGTTTGGTGTAGAAAAAAAAAAAAGTAAAATAGTGGCTAATTTCAAACTTCAAGTCTTTAAATAGCGTAAACATTATTTATTTTTTGACACTAGAACATTTGGTTTTATCACCCCTGAAAACAAAACGAGCAGGGGGAGATATCAAAATTGTATGATAATCCGTAGTAAAACCAGATATCTGTCTGATAACTCCTGGAGTACTGGAGCAATCTCGGCAACATTTTATGTGTGATCTTTAGAGATCATGGTCAATCCATAAATGTCATAAAAATAGCTTCATAAACCTACATGGTAGCCCAAAATATGTTAAACACCCAATTATAGATTCAAACATTTAGGACAATACTGGAGAATAAATTCAGGGGATTTTTTTAAACTAGTGAAATTCAAATTCACTGAAAAAATATTAAATATAACCTGTATAAAACAAAAAAACAACAACAACAAAGACATGGCCAGGTGGTTAAGGCTCTTGACTCGTAATCTGAGGGTCGCGGGTTTTTAATTTGAATTGTAAAATAGTTGCTGAAATGTATGTCGTTGATGTGGTTTGATAATCCTTCTTTTTCTTAGTCAGAGTTGAAACCGCAGAAAACATCGTCGACATATTCAAATTTGGGTTTGGAGATTGGTAGCGTTTTAGGCCTTTTTTTTTCAGTTGAATTCAAAAGGTGTTTGCTAGTGCACTTAGGCCCGGCATGGCCAGGTGGTTATGGCGCTCGACTCGCAATCTGTGGGTCGCGGGTTCGACACACCAAACATGCTTGCCCCTTTTAGCCGTGGGGGCGTTATAATGTGACGGTCAATCCCACTATTCGTTGGTAAAAGAGTAGCCCAAGAGTTGGCGGTGGGTGGTTATCACTAGCTGCCTTCCCTCTAGTCTTACATTGCTAAATTAGGGACGGCTAGCACAGATAGCTTTCGTGTAGCTTTGCGTGAAATCCAAAACAAACAAATAAGCTAGTGCACTTAATGGTGTTCTGCTCATACAGACACCGTTCATTTGACAGTAGGTGATGCCGATGAATTTAAAACAGAACTATGCAGCGAGCTTTTAAACAAAGTTAGAGGGTTTGATGAGGATGTCTTTGATAATTAGTTTAATAGGAAGTCTGTATATTTCTTCTCTCGGAATTCGGGTATACAGAATTGTGTACAACAAAACTTGCCAGTTTGTTTTTGGATCCAGTTTTGCTAAGGAGTCAGTAGAATGTGAAGTGTTTTAGATAGTGTTATCAGAGTTGTTGTATGCCAAAATAATCAAGGTGAGAAATTTGCCAAAGTTATGGTTAAAGGAAGAATAGGTTGACATTAGATATTTCATGAAGTTTCGACAGTTCGTAGACCTCAGGAGCTTCATTGATGCATTGTAACCAGTTCCTGAGCTCAGGAGCTCCATTTGTGCACTGTAACCAGTTTCTGAGCTCAGAAGCTCCATTGATTCATTATAACCAGTTCCTGAGCTCAGAAGCTCCATTGGTTCATTGTAACCAGTTTCTGAGCTCAGGAGCTCCATTGGTGCATTGTAACCAGTTCCTAAGCTCAGAAGCTCCATCGGTACATTGTAACCAGTTTCTGAACTCAGGAGCTCCGTTGGTGCATTGTAACCAGAGTCTGAGCTCAGGAGCTCCATTGGTGCATTGTAACCAGTTCCTAAGCTCAGAAGCTCCATCGGTACATTGTAACCAGTTTTTGAGCTCAGGAGCTCCATTGGTACATTGTAACCAGTTTCTGAGCTCAGCAGCTCCATTGGTGCATTGTAATCAGTTTCTGAGCTCAGGAGCTCCATCGGTACATTGTAACCAGTTTTTGAGCTCAGGAGCTCCATCGGTACATTGTAACCAGTTTCTGAACGCAGGAGCTCCATTGGTACATTGTAATCAGTTTCTGAGCTCAGGAGCTCCATTGGTACATTGTAACCAGTTCCTGAACTCAAGGGTTTTACAGTTTCTTTACCAGTTGCTTTTAGAGGTTTGTTCATTTATTCTTCGTATAGAAGACATTTTCACTATGAAACGAAAATGATTCTCAGAACTCGAAGACGATGTTCGAGCAATCATTAAAATAATCTTTCAGCATGCAGATGATTGGTTCAACAATGCCATTGAGTCAGTTCTTTACATATTTAGTTATTTTTTTATAATAAAAGATAAGTAAATAATATTTAAGAACTGTCTACTTTTCCTCCACAACTCATGAGGTATGTTTTTTTTTAATTGTAAATATCGTGTTCCTTCTCAATATTTTTTGTATGTACGTTGAGGAACCATTCATATTGTTGTAATCATGTCATTTAGCTTGTTTAGCCTTAATTGATAACACAGATGTTTAATTTTGGAACGTGATTATCGGCGTGTTATTTTTTGTTAATGAAAGGCTGTATTAATTGTGATATACTTATAGATCTGTGTATAATCTGAAACACTGAAAAAGCACTATTTATAGTTAATTTGTTTTTAAACGACAGGAATAACAAATCCGTAAGTACAATCATAATGTTGCTTGTAAAAGCTGAATCGCCATCGAAATTATTGTATTCAAGTATGTTGTACCAAGTATATGACCTTTCACATTCGGCCCCGTTGGTAGCGGCATTAGATCTTGACAAAACAGTGAAGAGTACAGACGTCTTATGAGGTTGCTGTCAATCTCAACAAAAGCTGTGTGGTGGGGGCCGGTGTGACTTCGTGGTTAGTTTGCCGGATTGTGAACTCGAGGGTCCATGGCTCGTGCCCCGATGTCGCATAATCGCGCTTGTACTTCGAAGCACTTGCAAATACGGTAAATATTTATAATCATAATAAATGTTCCCCTTTAATCATTTTGCATATTGCATTTCTGAATTATTACCCAACAATATAGAAAGGAATGAGAAGTTATACAAAATTTCAACAGATGGCGCCACTTGGAAAGGAAAATAACGTTAAGACGACATATAGTACGCCCTGTCACACCAAACATGCTCGCCC
>NW_013673524.1:19184-23584 GCF_000517525.1 Limulus polyphemus
GAAATTCAAAAACAAACAAACAAACATATAGTACGAGTCAATAGAGTGAAAATATAATAGAGGGTACAGGTAACCTTTCTTACACTTCATTGAAAGGTAGGTAATTATCATTTACTCCTCTTATCATAACGACAAATAAGTAAAATACGTTAGGTAACCTTTCTTACACTTCATTGAAAGGTAGGTAATTATCATTTACTCCTCTTATCATAACGACAAATAAGTAAAATACGTTAGGACCATTTCACAGTGAACGTACCCGTCAGACTGTAATTATAAGAACTTAAGAATGAAAGTATCCAGTGCCGACGAAGCCTTTCGAACAATGCTAGGGCTCATCAAACCGGCTGGGATACGACAGATACAGTAACGGTTGAGACGTTATCTATATTATCAAATTGCGAGAACAACAACTGTTATGGTGTGAACTAGAGCGAGTTGGTGAAGTGTAATTTTTATGAACTTTGATTGTGTCATTAGGATGGGCTAGCCATGGCCTGGTGGTTAATGCACTCGAGTTACAATTATGAGGACCGGGGGCTCGAATACTCTTCCCAAATATACTCGCCCTTTCAGCCGTGGGGGCGTTATAATGTAAGGGTCAATCCCGCTATTCGTTGATAGAGAGTAGCCCAAGAGTTGGCGGTGATTGGTATTGATTAGTTACCTTCCCTCTAGTCTATCATTTTTAAATTAGGAATGGCTAGCATAGATAGTCATCGAGTGGCTTTGCGCGAAATTTAAATCAAACAAACAATTATTAGACAATCAACCCAGAAACTGTAAAGAAAAACGGACAGTTTTACATGTGATTAGAACGATAAATGAGGACAGTGAATAACTCATACAGTGATGTACTTTGTTGTATTGTACTTCACTCTATTCGATACTGAATGGAGAGTAAAAATATAGTACCATTCTAGGTACTTGACAGTGTTTGTGTTGTTCGGCTAATTCAAGATGCTGGAAGTAGTATAATGGTGTGGGTAATAATCTTGAGTTATGGTTTAGGTTCTTTAATTCTTTTAGAACGTTGTTCTTGATTATGTCCATCCTGTATATTGTATTTCAAATCTGATGGACTACAGTGCAAAAACACATCACTATGAGTATTTCTGGGAACTCGTTTTAAAAGATAACTGTTACCTTAACCATCGTCACTGAACAGCACTGGTCATTCCGATCATACTCTAACATTTATGAACCAATTGCAGACAACACTCCTCGACCACAAAACATTTTGTTATTTTGTGAAGTGTATGCTACGCCGAGTCCAAATAGATGGTCCGACATGATATTAGATAGAAGTCCTAATACATCGATCAGTCCTAAATTGTAGACCCTAGTTTAGTATTCTAAAAAACGTTTAACTGGAGCTTGAGGATTGGAAAGAACATAATGTTACATACTTGAAAGCCCAACAATACTAAATATTATAATTGTGAATTGGTTTGGTTGTTGTTGGCTGGTTGTTGTTGGTTGGTTGTTGCAAAGCTACATAATGGGCTATCGAAACCCAATTTTTAGCATCGTAAGCCTTACTGATAAATCAGCAAACAGGTGAACCTATTTAAAGAGAAAATGTGTTGTTGTTATTTTAAATTTTAGCAGAATATAGTTAGTAACAAGAAGTATACTCATCTACGTAATCAATTTGTTTTAAGCTGTGTTGGACATTTCATAGGGAAGGTTCCAATAGTAGCACTAAACAGTTGGCAAAATTCATCTCAGATAAACAACAACAACCAAAGCAATCGTTTTCGAGAGCCTGGGAGATTCGTAACAACAATCAACTTTCTAGGATTAATTTTCTTTACGATAACTGTATCCGTGTGTGTTTTTGTACAGGCTGCTTTTTTTTTCTTTTCTTTAAATTTTCCTCTGATTGACTTGAATAATCCAGATAATAAGTTAATCGAGTTATGATTAGTGGAAATTTGTGAAATAAATTTCTAACGATTAACTTTACATTTTTCTGTGCCTTTCTGACTGCCGATATAAGCCTTTCTAGATCAAACCAAAAAGGGTCTTTGAATCCAAGGATTCATGGCTCACGACCCGTCACCGCAAAAGCCAACCCACATTTTGGGGCCGCGGGTGCACTTGTTATAAGAATGACGAACAAATACCACTAGGATGGGTGTGGCCTAGTGGTAAGCGGGCCAAAATGTGAATCAAAAGGTCCATGGTTCTCGCAAAAAATCACCATATTTTAGTGCGTTATAAGAATGATCGTCAAATCCCTCTGTTCCATTAGAATAACTCACGAGTTGGCGGCGGATGCTCTTGACTAGTTGCCGTTTCTTTAGTATTAGCTCAAATGTAAGGATGACGATAGCCTTTAATATTAAATGTGTTCTGATATTCGACATTTTTGGAATTTGAGTAGTGTTATTGAAATAAATAAGTCGTAATTAAACAACCTCCTGTACTTTAAAGGCTTACAAAAACTTTGAATGCAAAATAAAATCCAAAAATAACAAAAAAATTACCATTTTAACTATCTTAATCCGTTAAGGAATTATCAGTAATTCTGATTACTGATTCTGATAATTCTGATAACCGCTGACGAGTTATATTGTACAAACAGTTCGTTTTTTGTTTTATTCGCCAATAAATTCTATACGGATACAAAATTACGACTACAGTACAGGTTTTCAATAAATTAGTGCCCCCCCCCCCCCCCCCAGCGGTATGTCTGCGGACTTACAACGCTAGAAACCGGGTTTCGATACCAGTGGAGGGCAGAGCACAGATAGCCCTTGTGTAGTTTTGTGCATAATTACAAACAAACAAACAATAAATTAGTAAGCTTGAACTGGGTCATCAAAGTTGACGTTACTTTACGTGGCCTTACGATTAGTGTGTTTTGACTGTGGATCTGAAAATTCGTGTACCCTTACTCCAAAAACACTCTCCGCCGTGGCTGGGTTATGATAGTGACAGTCGGATACGAGTATCTCAAAACACTGATGGCTGGTTCCGTTGAGTAGATGCTTTCCTTCCAGTCTGTCAGTTTAATATTAGGGACATCTTAACGCAGATAACCCTCGAGTATCTTTTTTTGCGAAACTCATAAACAGAAAACTTTTAAATCATTTGTTGTATAAAAATTTGAACGTTTGTTGTAAACTGTGTTCTCGTCGTCTCATAATTCTGTGTAGTTTTGAAGTTTAATTTGGTTTCTTGTAGTTTCTTTCTTGTCACGTGATATGATATGGTGTAGGCTTGTTTTTTACAAAATGCTCTTGAGGACTTGAAACGCTAAAAATAGAGGCTCGATACCCGTGGTGGGCACACTGCAGATATTCAGGCTTTGCGCTTAAACACAAAGAAAAGTTTTTAGACAATCACAGTAAAAGAGAAGGATGTTCGATTATTTCAACTTGTGTTACGTTTTTTTTTCAGGGATGAAGTGTTGTTTTTAATATTTTGCAGTTAAAAACTGTACTATAACTATCACTGAATGTAAAAAATTGCTTTGTAACTTATAGGTTATTTGACTTTTAATACTAGTAAATATGTAAAGAAACAGTTTATAATCTCACAACGTGACCTGGGTAAATAAGTAAAAAAACAGTTAAAAATCTCAAAACGTGACCTGGGTAAATATATGAAAAAACAGTTAAAAATATCACAACATGACCTAGGTAAATATATGAAAAAACAGTTAAAAATCTCAAAACGTGACCTGGGTAAATATATGAAAAAACAGTTTAAAATCTCAAAACGTAACCTGGGTAAATAATTAAAAAAAACAGTTAAAAATCTCGCAACGTGACCTGGGTAGATATATGAAAAAATATATTCAACGTATCAGTGATGGTAATGTAGGTAGCCATTTTGTTTTTGATCCTGAAAAACGTTACGAATAGTTTCAGAAAAGTTGGCCTGTTCAAGGAAAACCTGATGGAAAAAAGTATATCCATCGTTATGTAAAGCAAAGGTATGATGATGGAAATGTAAGTGATAAAAACAATGGTCCTGGTCGCATGAAATAGCTCTCTGTATTGGATCTACCATCTGAGAGCGAGATTCGTTCGGGAGTCAGCGCCTTCATTGGAAAACAAAAACGATCAGGAAATGGCCAACTCTAAACTCGTATATGTTCTCCAGATGTGTTTTCAAATATCATCAACGATATTCTTGATGTAAATGAAAACATTGCACCAAAGACATGCTATGCAGTGGTCCTGGAAAGATACGAGATGATAAAGGAGGCAAACCACATCAAATAGATCCTTGATGAGAAGAAAATAACAATCAAGATCAGCCAAATCAAACAGAAGACGAAGAAGGAAAGGCAAGCAGATGAAGGAGGAGCCCAAGGAAAGGCAAGCAACTGAAGGAGGAGCCCAAGGAAAGGCAAGCAACTGAAGGAGGAGTCCAAGGAGGTGTTT
>NW_013673524.1:24534-25211 GCF_000517525.1 Limulus polyphemus
GAAGGAGGAGTCCAAGGAAAGGTAAGCAGCTGAAGGAGGAGTCCAAGGAAAGGTAAGCAGCTGAAGGAGGAGTCCAAGGAAAGGTAAGCAGCTGAAGGAGAAGCCCAAGGAAAGGTAAGCAGCTGAAGGAGGAGTCCAAGGAAAGGCTAGCACTGAAGGAGGAGTCCAAGGAGGTGTTTCATTACGAATTCTGTACTTGTTCTAAAAAGGAAAGGCAAGCAACTGAAGGAGGAGCCCAAGGAAAGGTAAGCAACTGAAGGAGGAGTCCAAGGAAAGGCAAGCAGCTGAAGGAGGAGTCCAAGGAGGTGTTTCATTACGAATTCTGTACTTGTTCTAAAAAGGAAAAGCAAGTAACTGAAGGAGGAGTCCAATGAAAGGTAAGCAGCTGAAGGAGGAGACCAAGGAAAGGCAAGCAGCTGAAGGAGGAGTCCAAGGAGGTGTTTCATTATGACTTCTGTACTTGTTCGAGGGTCCACATAAGTATTCATCACAAAAAAACAACAAAATCATAAAAGAATTGTCATTTATTTTCAAGAAAGAAAGAAGGAAAAGGGAAAGAACAAGAAAATAAAGAGAAAACCGTCTGGAAAAGGGAAAAGAACAAGAAAATAAAGAGAAAACCGTCTGGAAAAGGGAAAAGAACAAGAAAATAAAGAGAAAACCATCTGGAAAAGGGA
>NW_013673524.1:26211-27345 GCF_000517525.1 Limulus polyphemus
TGAAGCTGGAAGGTTCGTGTTTCGTCAGTAACAGAAGGTGAATGAACAAAATCACACTTAATGTTATCGCAACAAAAGGAAAAAAAAACAAACAACTATCAAAGCAGTCTTGAGGGTTCTTTCAGACCACTATCTTAAGGGGTCGTCTAGTTATTTATCTACATCTTCGTCTGTTCACGCACATACCTCTCTTTTATTAATTGACAGAAAAGCTAGTGTATTGCTGGCTTCTTTTTAGTTATTGTTGCTAAACACAAATGGACTACCCGGGCTGTGCTACTGCGGGTATCGAAACCCGAATTTTAGCGTTATAAGCCTTTAGTCTTACTGCTGAATCACAGCATAGCTATGAAAAAAAACCTGAAACAATAAAGGGAACGTATTAACAGCATCCACCGCCAACTCTCGTCTGACCCGAATAGTGGGATTTGGCCGTCACTCTTATAACACATCTATATCTGCAAAGTGCATTGGGAAGTGAGCCATGAATCATCGGATTTACAGTCCTAGCCCTGTCTAAGAAGAAGCAACACAACATCAATTTTTATACAACGATATCAAACTCGTGATATGATTGATATTTTTTGTAGCGAAAATATATTGTAGAACGTTTCCCAGTTCAACAGCCTTTTCTAACAAATAACTGAGGTTGTAAATCATCCGGTGCAGCAGCGTTTCCCAAAGTGGGGGGAGCTACCCCCCCAGGAGGACACAAGCGATTAGAGTAGATTCAGTAGTGCATTATTGTTTGTTTGTTTGAAGTTAAGCACAAAGCTACACCATGGGCTATCTGTGCTCTGCGCACCACGAGTCTCGAAACCCGGATTCTTGCGTTGTAAGTCCTCAGACATACCGCTGTGCTACTGGGGAGGGGGGGCAGTAGTGCATTAATGCAAAATTAAGCATTTTAATATTTAATATATTTTTCACTAATGAATATAATAAGTAATTATATATCATTATAATGTGTATCCGTTATAATGTGTATCCATTATAATGTGTATCCGTGTGTTACATCTTGTTACTTAACTCATTTTTTCAATCATTTAAAAAAAAACGAAGGCTACGTGCAAGAAAACATATTTATTAAAGGGGGCGTGGGTTTGTTTTTCTGTTTTTTTTTTTTTTTTGTTT
>NW_013673524.1:27801-31613 GCF_000517525.1 Limulus polyphemus
TGTAACCATTATAATGTGTATCCGTTATAATGTGTATCCATTATAATGTGTATCCGTGTGTTACATCTTGTTACTTAACTCATTTTTTCAATCATTTAAAAAAACGAAGGCTACGTGCAAGAAAACATATTTATTAAAGGGGGCGTTGGTTTGTTTTTCTGTTGTTTTTTTTTCTTTGTAATTAAGCACAATGGGCTATCTGTGCTCTACCCACCACTGGTATCTAAACCCGGATTCTAGCGTTGTAAGTCCGCAGATATACCACTGTGACACTGGGAGGGGGCGGGGGTGAGCGAAAGTTGGGAAAACGTTGGGGTAAAATATGATGATTAACAAGAAGACTCTTTTTTTTCTTGTGGGGAAAAAAGTGGGCTTCGAATAGCCTGGCAGTTAGGGTGCTCGACAACTGTTATCTTTCTGTCTTGCTAACCAAACCTCGGTCTTCAAGAACACCATAAACAATGCACAACACAACATCTCAAACAGTTCCAACATTCTCTTTTTCTGATGCCGAAACTAACTTTCGTACTAAATGTTTGACCCAATAAGAACTTTGTTAACGACTCCTAATTTATTACTGACCTACACGAATTTTCTCGAAAACTGAGACTTCGTGGAATTTCAGAAACAAATGTCCATTCAAAAATAAAAATAGATCCGCCCTGGACCCCACACAACCTCCAATAGAGAACCACACTTAGAAACCTACATTATAATAGTTGAGAAAGACATGATACAGTTAGTGAAAGACTCCAAACACACTTGTAATAGCCCTCCCTTCCAGTAGCTCATAGATATGTCTGCAAGTTTACGATGCTAAAAATCGGGTTTCGATACATGTGGTGGGCAGAGCACAGATAGCCCATTGTTTAGCTTTGCACTTAACAATAACTATTTGTAATAATCTGAGCTTTAAAGAAATAATCGCTCTCAAAGCCTTGAAAAACGAGAGAAGCAGTATTACAAACGATAAAAGTGGAATACTGGTTGTATTTGATTGTTTATTTGTTTTTTGAATTTCGCGCAAATCTACACGAGGCCTATCCGCGCCAGCCGTCCCTAATTTAGCAGTGTAAGACTAGAGGGAAGGCAACTAGTCATCACCACTCACCGCCAACTGGTTGTCATATAATATCTAACAGAGTCTCTCTGGTTGTCATATATTATGTAACATATTCCCTCTGGTTGTCATATATCATCTAACAGAGTCCCTCTGGTTGTCATATATCATCTAACAGAGTCCCTCTGGTTATCATATATTATGTAACAGAGTCTCTCTGGTTGTCATATATTATCTAACAGAGTCTCTCTAGTTGTTATATATTATCTAACAGAGTCTCTCTGGTTGTCATATATCATCTAACAGAGTCTCTCTAGTTGTTATATATTATCTAACAGAGTCCGTCTGGTTATCATATATTATCTAACAGAGTCTCTCTGGTTGTCATATATCATCTAACAGAGTCCCTCTGGTTATCATATATTATGTAACAGATTCTCTCTAGTTGTCATATATTATCTAACAGAGTCCGTCTGGTTGTCATATATCATCTAACAGAGTCTCTCTGGTTATCATATATCATCTAACAGAGTCCCTCTAGTTGTTATATATTATCTAACAGAGTCCGTCTGGTTGTCATATATCATCTAACAGAGTCTCTCTGGTTGTCATATATTATGTAACATATTCCCTCTAGTTGTTATATATTATCTAACAGAGTCCGTCTGGTTGTCATATATCATCTAACAGAGTCCGTCTGGTTGTTATATATCATGTAACTGAGTCTCTCTGGTTGTCATATATTATCCAAAACCTAAAAATCCTTTACGAATCTTCTACAGCTCAGTGAATGTCTAAAGGAAATTTTCATTAAAATTCTATTATTTCCTTTCGATAAAAAACAAACAAACAACAAAAACCTTAGAGTTATCTTTGTTCACACAAAAGTCAGCCATATTGAGCCACAGGATGTTTGTTCCCCTGTAACATAGATCGATGTCAGATTTGTAAGTGCATAAAAAAACACCAGTATTTTCTCTGAGTAACTAAATACAACACTACAGTATAACAATGGTTGGTTAGTTGGGGTTTTATGGCACAAAGCAGCTAGGAAAACTGAGCCAACAAAGTATAACTAAAACCAATCTTATACAGTACCAAAAAATTTTATTATTGGATTCATTATTATCTACATATTATTATTATATTCGTTCGTTCGTTCGCTCGTTTATTGGTAAGATAAAGCTATACATTGGGCTATCTGTGCTTAGTCCACCATGAGTATTGAAACAAGATGTTTTTAGTGGTATTGAGCCCTCAGACTTACCGCTTAGACACGGGGGGGAATTACTAAATTCATTATTATTTATATATTATTATTAAATTTATCATTATTTATATATTATTATTAGATTCATTATTATTTATATATTGTTATTAGATTCATTATTATTCCTATATTACTATTAAATGTATCATTATGTATATATTATTATTAGATTCATTATTATTCCTATATTATTATTAACTTTATCATTATTTATATATCATTATTAGATTTATCATTATTTATATATTATTATTAGATTCATTATTATTCATATATTATTATTAACTTTATCATTATTTATATATTATTATTAGATTCATTATTATTCATATATTATTATTAACTTTATCATTATTTATATATTATTATTAGATTCATTATTATTCATATATTATTATTAACTTTATTATTATTTATATATTATTATTAGATTTCATTTCTTGATATTTCACTCTTCCAGTTTCTGTATCATTATGTATGGTTTGGTTGAATGTAGACTAAAGCCACATTGGACTATCTGCTGTGTCCACCGAGGGGAATCGAACCTTGAGCTTTAGCATTGCAAGTGCGTAAACTTACCGCTGTCCCACCAGAGGACGTATCGGGCTTTTGTTGATTCTGGGAAAATACATGTTCTTGTAAGCCGTTCTTATTCCAAAACCAGCTTTTCTCTCTCTTACACACCATACAATTCTATAATTCAGGTATTATTCTTCGTTTGGTTGTTTGTAGTTAACTCTTTCCATGTTTTAGGTCATTTAACTGTTGTTTGTAGTTAACCTTTTCCATGTTTTAGGTCATTTAACTGTTGTTTGTAGTTAACTCTTTCCCTGTTTTAGGTCATTTAGCTGTTGTTTGTAGTTAACTCTTTCCATGTTTTAGGTCATTTAACTGTTGTTTGTAGTTAACCCTTTCCCTGTTTTAGGTCATTTACTGTTGTTTGTAGTAAACTCTTTCCCTGTTTTAGGTCATTTAATGTTGTTTGTAGTTAACCCTTTCCATGTTTTATGACATTTAATGGTTGTTTGTAGTTAACCCTTTCCCTGTTTTAGGTCATTTAACTGTTGTTTGTAGTTAACTCTTTCCCTGTTTTAGGTCATTTAACTGTTGTTTGTAGTTAACTCTTTCCCTGTTTTAGGTCATTTAACTGTTGTTTGTAGTTAACCCTTTCCATGTTTTAGGTCATATAATGGTTGCTTGTAGTTAACTCTTTCCATGTTTTAGGTCATTTAATTGTTGTTTGTAGTTAACCCTTTCCATGTTTTAGGTCATATAATGGTTGTTTGTAGTTAACTCTTTCCCTGTTTTAGGTCATTTAACTGTTGTTTGTAGTTAACCCTTGCCATGTTTTATGACATTTAACTGTTGTTTGCAGTTAACCCTTTCCATGTTTTAGGTCATTTAACTGTTGTTTGTAGTTAACTCTTTCCATGTTTTAGGTCATTTAACTGTTGTTTGTAGTTAACCTTTTCCATGTTTTAG
>NW_013673524.1:32480-37090 GCF_000517525.1 Limulus polyphemus
CACCTACAATACTAGGCCAGTACAGATGTGTCACGACACCTACAATACTAGGCCAGTACAGATGTGTCACGACACCTACAATACTAGGCCAGTACAGATGTGTCACGACGCCTACTATACTAGGCCAGTACAGATGTGTCACGACACCTACAATACTAGGCCAATACAGATGTGGCACGACACCTACAATACTAGGCCAGTACAGATGTGTCACTATGTCACGACACCTACAATACTAGGCCAGTACAGATGTGTCACGACACCTACAATACTAGGCCAGTACAGATGTGTCACGACACCTACAATACTAGGCCAATACAGATGTGTCACGACACTTACAATACTAGGCCAGTACAGATGTGTTACGTCACCTACAATACTAGGCCAATACAGATGTGTCACGTCACCTACAATACTAGGCCAGTACAGATGTGTCACGACACTTACAATACTAGGCCAGTACAGATGTGTTACGTCACCTACAATACTAGGCCAGTACAGATGTGTCACGACACCTACAATACTAGGCCAGTACAGATGTGTCACGTTACCTACAATACTAAGCTAGTACAGATGTGTCACTCTGTCACCACACAGAAAATACTAGACTAGTACAGATGTGTCATTCTCTCACGACACAGAAAATACTAGGCCAGTACGATGTGTCACTCTGTCACGACACAGACAATACTAGACTAGTACAGATGTGTCATTCTCTCACGACACAGACAACACTAGGCCAGTACAGATGTGTCACTCTGTCACGACACCTACAATACTAGGCCAGTACAGATGTGTCACTCTGTCACGACACCTACAATACTAAGCCAGTACAGATGTGTCACTCTGTCACGACACAGACAATACTAGGCCAATACAGATGTGTCACTCTGTCAGAATTGCAACAGTTGGTCTTGTTTTTATTGCTACACACACATTCTCAAAAATATCAATCACACTCGTTCTATTACAATTGTTTTTTATCTCTGGATGTGGCACCTGGAACCAGTCGAATAGACAGAAATACCACCAGAGTCTTGGCACACTGTACTTCGTAAAGTAAACAAAGTATGAAGGCGTATCTTACTTTCGTGTTTCAGATGATGGATGAGAAGGCTTATCCTGTTTCATTTCTTTTTGATACTCTAATGTCACACTTTATCCTCCGTTGAATTGGAGATGGCATTTTAAAAGATACCAAAAACATCTATTAAATAATAAAGTATTCTCGTTGTTCTTGGCAATTTTTGCAACTTCCCGTTCTGCTGGACAACCCAGTACCGTTTTTAACAAGGTGGACTTCCCTGAAAAAGCTCACTCAGATTTTATCTGGACGATCTCCAAAGGTGGAATCCTGGAAGCCAAGTCATCAAACTGAGTCCAATCAAATTAAAGACAATTAGCTTGCGAGATCTATAAAAGTCTTTTCCGTCTGTCCATGGGGTCAATCATATCAGTAGTGTTGAAATTTGTGGGGTCTTTCATCCTGTGTATGTCGAAAACAAACTGCCTTCTGTACAGGTGGACCCTCAGCTCCAGCAGAGACGGCAATACCATGCATAACAATGACTTGCATTCGTACTTTTAGTGGTACGAAGGTCAATAAATACATTTTGGGAACAGGCAACATTTGTCACGATTATTGCCCGTTCACGTAAGGACTTGTGCAGTTTGGTTTGATCAAGGATGCGCCAGGAGTATAACATGCAGGAGGAATTGGAGCATAGCTAACTTCTTTTCTACTACTTTTACTACTATTTGGGGAGGAATTATCAACCGGAATACTTTGGAATGATAGTACACGTGATGTCATTTTGGACAAAGACACCGTGTTCAGTAGGGGTTATTAACTCTCTTTGAAAGCGTCTTCTTAGTTCACCAATATTTGGCCCCGATAGGCTCCCTCCTCCTTTAGGCCCACGATTTCTTTGGTTTGGTTGGATGATGTCTCTTCGACATTACATCAAGAGACTAAACATGATTAGTCCTCAAGTAAAAAAATTAAAGACTCTCAGTTCTGTTTAACAGGCTAATGATTGACTGGTACTTTGTGGTTTGGTTGGATGATGTCTCTTCGACATTACATCAAGAGACTAAACATGATTAGTCCTCAAGTAAAAAAATTAAAGACTATCAGTTCTGTTTAACAGGCTAATGATTGACTGGTACTTTGGGTGTACCTAAGATTAAAGAACGTTTGCCTTTTGCTTCTTGTGCAAAGTATACAATAGATGGATCTTGACTCGTTGTCATAAACAATAGATTTTTTGAGAAAACAGCCAGCGCCATCTTTAAACAACGTCATCATTTAATATTTATGACATTATATAACGACCGACTGAAGTTGATTTAAGATAGCAGTCACATTTGAAAAAAAAAAGTGATTTAAGAAAAATTATCTTGAACTAAACACAAGGGCCTACATGGGAATTTTTCATCCAGGTGGCTGTAGGTGGCTTCAAAATGAAAATTCATTATAAGGTTTACCATATGTTTAAGTAGCTCAAATTTAATACGCAAAATTGACGAAGCGCACAAATGAAGCGGAGTACATGCTCGGTTTTGTGCTAAGCTGACTTCGAATTGGAGGACTGAGCTAAGTGATAACGTATAAACGAAGTTATTGTATTAGCTTATTTAGTGAGTCACAAATCTCATTGGTAACTGGAAATCCTAAAAAGACCTTCTCTAATTTTTCCCGTTGATTCTGAGCAATTTAGGATTTTTTTTAGCCGAGCCCAGCGGCTCATCGAATGGCTTCGAGTTTTTTTTTTTAAGTACAATTTTTTTTAGCTCATAGCTCCGTCATCTCTTGACCGATTTGAGATCTAATTACAGGTTTGGACTCGGGAGGTCAAACTCTTTCAGTTAGAGTATTTGACCACGCCCAAGGTCTCATAGATTAATTTACTCTAATCCTGCATAAAAGAATTTCAATTTGAGGGTAGGCTGGTAGAGGTCCTGATGAGAAATAAGGTCGAATCAGGATTACGCGCGCCCCACGCTTGGTATTGCTGGCGCAGAAAAATATAGCTAATAATTTACTCTAATCCTGACTAAAATAATTTCAAGTGCCGCGGCTATTGAGAATTCCCTCTTGTTTTTACATATTATTTCTGACTCAGATCTTATCTTCCAGTAGATGTCACTTACTTGACTAGACTAGAGATGCAGAAAACTTGTAAAGGTTATAGTGATGGACAAAAATAACTGTACAAAAACACTGAATGTCATCCATAAAATGTGGGTTTCAGTCACTGATTCTGAAGCTATAATAAGTTGAGAATGTCACATCGGTTTGTACATGTTTATAAACATCAATCTCGAGGGAAAATAGACAGAACTAGAATTGCACACTATTTTTGAAGATGTGTGGGGGAGGGACCAGAAATAATGCACAGAGACTGAGCTGCCGCCAGGGCTTGACACTTTTACAGTTACTTACAACACGAATATATGTTGTGACAACTATATGGCGGATAACTGTAACATACACGATAACTGTAACACACACGATAACTGTAACATACACGAAAATGATTGTAGTTTCAAACTACTGTAACCATACATATATAGAACAAAGTTTGACTCGACGGCCAAACAAAAGAAAACTAACAAGAATGATAATCAAAAAAAACCTCAATGATTCACAGCGACACATTAAACTGGGGGGGGGGGGGACAAAAGTGAACATAATATGTATCCGAGGCGAAACTGTAATTTATGTTTCACAAGCTTATACGCTTACTAGTTTGAGTTCATAAATGTTCTGTGGACATAGAAAAAAATGTACATTCTCGAATCTTCTTCATGCGTTACATTTGATCTTTCAAATTAACCTATATAGCGTAGATCGTTCAAACTGGGGAAGTATTAGTCCTAACAGACCAGAAAGTACCGTTTTTTAACACCTTATTTTTAACTTGCCCATTAAGGGTTTTCCTAAAAAAAACACTTTTTTGTGGTGCACTCAATATTTTAAGCTCCAGAATTGAGTTCAAAGTCTTATTATAGGCTGTTAACAAAAATGTTGTTGTTTTTAATTTCTTAATATGCTATTCTGCCTGTTTCATGTATTTATAATCTATTCTGCCTGTTTCATGTATTTATAATCTATTCTGCCTGTTTCATGTATTTATAATCTATTCTGCCTGTTTCATGTATTCATAATCTATTCTGCCTGTTTCATGTATTTATAATCTATTCTGCCTGTTTCATGTATTTATGATATATTCTGCCTGTTTTATGTATTTATAATCTATTCTGCCTGTTTCATGTATTTATAAGCTATTCTGTCTGTTTCATGTATTTTTAACCTATTTTGCCTGTTTCATGTATTTATAATCTATTCTGCCTGTTTCATATATTTATAATCTATTCTGTCTGTTTCATGTATTTTTAATCTATTCTGCCTGTTTCGTGTATTTATAATCTATTCTTCCTGTTTCGTGTATTTATAATCTATTCTGCCTGTTTCATGTATTTATAATCTATTCTGCCTGTTTCGTGTATTTATAATCTATTCTGCCTGTTTCGTGTATTTATAATCTATTCTTCCTGTTTCGTGTATTTATAATCTATTCTGCCTGTTTCGTGTATTTATAATCTAT